>NW_015506233.1:143454-146928 GCF_001515645.1 Sinocyclocheilus grahami | reverse complement strand
CTTCGTAAAATTACGGTTGAACCCCTGATGTCACATAGATTATTTTACCGATCTCCTTGCTACGTTTCTGGACCTTGATCGTGGTAACTACATTGCTGTCTATGGGAGGGTCAGAGAGCTCTCAGAATTCATCAAAAATATCTTAATTTGTGTTCCGAAGATGAAACGAGGCCTTACGGGTTTGGAATGACATGTGGGCGAGTAATTAATGACAGAATTTCCATCTGAATGACAGAACCTAGTGATGCCATGTAGACAGAGAAGAGAAGTGGTCCAAATACTGAGCCCTGAGGCACCCCAGCAGCTAGATGTTGCGACTTGGACACCTCACCTCTCCAAGATACCTTGAAGGACCTATCTTCTAGGTAAGACTCAAACCACTGGCGTGCGGTTCTTGAGATGCCCTTTGCCAATAGGGTTGACAGGAGGATTTGGTGGTTAACCGTGTCAAAAGCAGCAGACAGATCCAGCAAGATAAGGATTGAAGATTTGGAGGCCGTTCTTGCCAGTCTTAGGGCTTCAACAACTGAGAGCAAGGCAGTCTCGGTCGAATGTCCACTTCTGAAACCAGACTGGTTGCTGTCGAGGTGGTTGTTCTGTGTGAGAAAGGAAGAGACTTGGTTGAACACAACTCGTTCAAGTGTTTTTGATATTGATTTTCCATTTGCATATTATTCAGAGTACAAGTCCAGCTCAAGATCTTAAAATTCAAATGAGCAATTAATCCTTCAGTCCTGATGAAAATCGTCACAGCCAATAGAATAGAATAGAGCTTCAAAAACAAAAAAACAAAAACTTGAAATAATGATCCTGATTATAATAGAACAATGTATTGTTTTACCAGTGAATGTGGAACTACTGAAAACTATATGTGGTAGAGTACGAGATCCAGTTTTTTACCCACACAGCTATTGATTGCACAACTTATGCAGACAAGAGGTTAAAAAAAAAGTCCTTTATCTAAGTGGACAGCCTGTGTTTTCTTTTTTTTTCTTTTTCTTTTTTTATTAAACATTTATTCAGAAATACAAGTGTGACAGAACATATGCCAAGGAAAAGAGCCAGGGGTTCAAGGATGACCAAACAATATACGGCAATTACAAATCAAAAGAGAAAGAGTAGAAACCTTATTTACCAATAAATACTTGTTAGGAAGCGTCCAAACCTTTTTCCACAAAATACTGTTCACTGATCTATTCCGTTTTGAAATAGCATGAGGAGTGGAAACACAATCATTAAGAAAAAGAAAGCGAATATTTCTGTTCTTTTTCAATGTAGATTTAAAACATATCCCACCTACATACCTGTCAACTGGGTCTGGGAGAGGCATTGCAGAACCTGACAGCCTGTGTTTTCACATCACAGAACTGTGCCTTGTAGACACGCCCACCTTATGTGAACTACAACTCCCAGCAACCATCACTCTAATGTGACGTCAGCACGTCCTTTTTTAAACTGCGATTTTCTTCTCTACAACCATAATGCATGTATTTTGTGGATACTATAAGAAAATAAATATATATGTAAATATCAAAACACGACATCTACGTTAAATTACCCGAAGGGGGGAAACTACAAATCTGCATCTCCCAGAAACTACATCTCCCTGGGTTTCCGGGTAAGTAATGATGACGATGAATTTACTCTGCGAAACATGGATCGTGGCGACACGAGTAGTTTAGTTTTGTATTTTTCCCCCGGGATGTGTAATGATCGTTTGTGTTTGTGAGCACGATGGGCTTGAGGAATCGCGCTGCTGTGATCGCGGTGTTATTCGTTGTATTGACGGCTGCAGATGATCAGACACGCAGTAAAAACAGCGAGGAGTCTGCCGATAATAATGCTGTCATTGAGTTACAGGATGGGAATACTGCTGATGGGCAGCTGCTCAGGTATTGTTTTTGCAGTTTAACAGCAGAAAGAGTGAGTTATTGACAGCTGTCAAGTGGCGTACAGTGACTAATATATTTAATAACATATGCTAGTCAACACTATCACTATTGCTCGAGCAAAAGATGTCGTAGTTCTGCTAAGTTTGACTTTTTTCCTTGCACATGTATATAGCAACCACCCAGTATTGCAGTATATATCAAAATACCATGCTATTACTGCCTGATACCATCACTGTACCACGATACAGCCACAGTATACACTTGTCTACAGTTATAGGCCTAGATATTAATTTATGGTGTGAATATGATAATTCTTCTGCCTGTCTGTCTGCTACTTGATGATCTGGATAATCTAGCATTTAGAAATTCTATCTGTCTATCTGTCTGTCTGTCTATCTGTCTATCTATCTCTGTCTGTCTGTCTATCTGTCTATCTCTGTCTATCTATCTGTCTGTCTGTCTGTCTGTCTGTCTGTCTATGAATGATTTGATATATCTTCATTAGATAAATTGGGCCCATTTTTGTCACAGAGATGTATATTTGTATTATGAAGTAAAATATTATAGTAAAATATAATAAGATTTTATGTACTACAATATAAAATGTATCCCTCTGACAGGTTAAATGACACCAAAAGCTCCAGCAATGACACGGTTCATTCCACCACACCTGTGCCCAAGCCCACGACCCCCGAGCCTCCCAAAAATGAGCCTATCCTGCCAGAGCAGACGGGCGTCAAGGCCCAGGAGGAGGAGCAGTCCAGCGGCATGAGCATTTTCTTCAGCCTGCTGGTCATTGGTGGGTAGAACCAGTGGTTTTAAAGATAGAAATGACCTCAGTGTGACACTGACAATGTGCTTGTCATATATATCTATATATGTATTTGTATTTGTATAGCACTTTTCACAATACACTTTGTTTCAAAGCAGCTTTACAGAAAATGCCAATTGAATAAGACAAAAGACCGAATAAACTGTACCGAACAATGACGTGACGCTATCAAATAGCAACCAGCGTAGAGTGACCGTGTGTCTACACCGGACGCAACAGTTGAAGTTTTAATAATTGTAGAAGTTTAGCAACAGCTAAAAAGTCTGTCTACACTGGACGCGACAAAGCGACCATTGAAAATCATTTGAAATATGTGTCAATACGTATAGAAATGACCTCAGTGTGACACTGACAATGTGCTTGTCATATATATCTATATATGTATTTGTATTTGTATAGCACTTTTCACAATACACTTTGTTTCAAAGCAGCTTTACAGAAAATGCCAATTGAATAAGACAAAAGACCGAATAAACTGTACCGAACAATGACGTGACGCTATCAAATAGCAACCAGCGTAGAGTGACCGTGTGTCTACACCGGACGCAACAGTTGAAGTTTTAATAATTGTAGAAGTTTAGCAACAGCTAAAAAGTCTGTCTACACTGGACGCGACAAAGCGACCATTGAAAATCATTTGAAATATGTGTCAATACGTCATAAATAGAACGCGGCAGCAGATTACTGTCGGGGATTTGTCGTGTTGCGCCGCGCCGCTCGCATCCAGTGTAGACAGCGTCACTGATTATA
>NW_015506233.1:141603-143444 GCF_001515645.1 Sinocyclocheilus grahami | reverse complement strand
ACTTACTCAAATAAACTTGAAGTATACTACTTTTTGGTAAGGGATATGCTCAACACCTCCATATGTGTACAGGGTAGATTAAGTCATATGGCTTTAAAAATAAGCAGTTTATGTTTCATGTCATTTGTAATTATACCTGTGTATATTAACAAATCTCTTAAACATGGCATGACATGTGGGCTAATATATTGTGGCTAAATGTTTGCTGTTGCATTATTTAGGAATGAAATAAAGCTAATGGAGAGTTCTTCGCGAATCAACATTTACAAATCCTGCTATAACCTGTATTAAACCTTCACGATTGAATCGTTTTTAACAGCGTCGGCATATCCTAATAAACTATTCATTAGTACCGAAGCCGGTCTGGAGCTTCGCTGCCGGGAAGGCGCGTCTTTGGGGCGGGACTTGACCAAAAACCCCTGTGCGGTGTGTCCCGGAAGGGCCGAAGATATAATGTTAGCAGAATTCATAACGCGACTGGAACACGCTCTGTAAGCAAAAGCGCACTTCAGTCAGAGGCTCGTCCATGCTGTTTGTCCGGAGATGTGTGGAGTGTCCTCTAGAAGTCTTCATCATGCTGACCACAGTAAACTACATGGATGTGATGGCAAGTTTAACAGAGTGCGGTCTCCACACACAGATCGCTCGTGCATTATATAATAGCTACATCATACAATAAAAACAAAAACAATGATTGCCATTCACTAGTCGCGTCCATCGTATGATCATCAACTGACAAAGCTGACTATAACAGACCCGCCTAAATAAGCAGACTAGCTACAGATATCAGCCACGTGTATTCAGAACAGATGCTATTCATTCTTCTACAACTAAATGTCTCAGTGGCTTACCTATGCCAGGAGCTGAATAGATGAAGTACAGTGCAGAAGTGGAGAGCGAGAAGAGAAATAAAAGCCCGAGGAATGACCTTCTCCGGAATCTCATATGTGTCGGCATTATAGAGAGAGACGCAGATATGTGTCCGGTTAATAGACGGGGAGTCCGAGCGCAAACACGCTGATTCAGGTCCGATCCCGAAATGTATCCAATCTAGAAGGTCCACCCGTCCTAGTAGAGTCTCATCATCTTCATCCCGTGTATCTGTGTGTAATGGTCAGGGACGGACACACACACACACTCACTCACTCATACACACACCCTCCTGCGCGCTGGTAATGAATGGAAGAGCATGGGTTTGTGCGTTACGCACATACTTGTAGCAGGCCAATATTTAGGGACCGTCTGTAAATGAGGGACTGTTTGAAAATGACTGTACTACTTGATTACGTAACGCTGCATTCATGGTCCAGTGTGGAAGGATATTCCTGACTATTTTCAAAATGAATGGCAAATTGTATTTTCAATTGAGTTTTCCATATGAAATGTGGACGCATAAATAGTGACATAATCCAAACGCAATTGCACATCTTGCATCGTTTGCGTTTTCGCTTTTGCGAACGCACAGTGACTGCCAAATTTCAAATGGAAACGCAAAGTCCATTTGCAACTGATTTCCCATGTCTTAAGAGTAATGAGCCTGTCATATTTAAATAGCAATATTATTTACCACGTCTGCTTTTTCACTCTCTCTCTGCGCAAGCATGTAACCTGCCGAACTCAAATGCATAAATACCTGTCAACATTTGGGTACCAAAATCCGGGAGACCTCAGAGCGGGAGTGGTTGGGGCCGTTCAGGAGGTTCAGGGTATCTGCAGGATTTGTCAAATCAAATTTAAGACTTTTTCAAAGGCCTTTTTAAGACCTGCACAAGTCAAATATAATACCGTATGAGCGGAGTAGAGCAATGTCTATGGTAACATATTAAACCTTAAAATGACTG
>NW_015506233.1:135859-136343 GCF_001515645.1 Sinocyclocheilus grahami | reverse complement strand
GTAGACAGCATCACTGGTTATAATGAGTTCTATAGTATTTTGTCACGCCTCTCACATCCAGTGTAGACAGCATCACTGATTATAATGAGTTCTGTAGTATTTCATCGTGCCGCGCCGCTCGCATCCAGTGTAGACAGCGTCACTGATTATAATGAGTTCTATAGTATTTTGTCACGCCGCTCGCATCCAGTGTAGACAGCGTCACTGATTATAATGAGTTCTATAGTATTTTGTCGCGCCGCTCGCATCCAGTGTAGACAGCATCACTGATTATAATGAGTTCTATAGTATTTTGTCGCGCCGCTCGCATCCAGTGTAGACAGCATCACTGATTATAATGAGTTCTATAGTATTTTGTCGTGCCGCGCCGCTCGCATCCAGTGTAGACAGCATCACTGATTATAATGAGTTCTATAGTATTTTGTCGCGCCGCTCGCATCCAGTGTAGACAGCATCACTGATTATAATGAGTTCTATAGTATTT
>NW_015506233.1:128790-131978 GCF_001515645.1 Sinocyclocheilus grahami | reverse complement strand
TCACTGATTATAATGAGTTCTATAGTATTTTGTCGCGCCGCTCGCATCCAGTGTAGACAGCATCACTGATTATAATGAGTTCTATAGTATTTTGTCGCGCCGCTCGCATCCAGTGTAGACAGCATCACTGATTATAATGAGTTCTATAGTATTTTGTCGCGTTTTTATAGTGTTTTATAATGATAACTTTTTAACTGTGTTTTTTCCCTATATATTTATCTAAATGTACATTTACATATAATTTTAAGATGATTATTGTAGTGCTTTACTTCTTGTTATATTAATACAATGGTACATTAATTTGAATAGTGTAATAAATATTGATTTTATTTTCTGACTTCGGTGCTACTACCCAGATATCACAGTATTATTGCAGTAACTATAATTGTGGAAACCGTTTTTGTAGGAAACTATGCATAAGGTTTTTATGTCAGTGTTCTATATGTATATTTGTTTTTTTTTCTCAGGTATCTGTATTGTATTGGTGCACCTGCTGATCAAATTCAAGCTGCACTTTTTGCCTGAGAGTGTGGCTGTGGTTTCTCTGGGTAAGTGACTTTATGATCTCATTCTCGGGAACGTTTAGCGGTAGCACTTTAAACTGTTCCTTTCAATGCTGGTGAAGTAGTTTGATCAGCCAGTCATAATGATAAAAACAGAAATTCGTCACAAAACAGCTTGTGTTCCTGTTGCAAGTGACCAGACGGTGTGTCTGTAGAAATGAGATCACTCTATTTTATGAGCAATCAATTAACTGATCAATAATGAATAGACCTGCATCAGATACAGAGAGGACAAGAACGGGAGTGGACAAACTGATATGCAGCACACACACGTTCCATTCGTGGGAAGCAGTGAAGTAATTAATTATCACTGAAAATACACTGTTATCAGGTCAAGAGTAGGTGTGTATGTAATGGTTTACGATCGCCTGTCGTGTTTCACAGTGTTGTGAAACCTGAGTCTGAACCTAAATGAATACCAATGTAGTTCCTCTAAGACTGTGTGTGGATTGATCAGTTCCTCTTAGCGTGCAAGCCTATTGTAGATATTCACAGAGTAAACGAGTTAGGCCACCAAAACATCACAAATCTCTCATCATTTACTCACCTTGAAGTCATGCCAAGCCTGTATGACTTACTTTCTTTTGTGGGAAGAAAGAAGATATTTTTCTGAACAGTTTTGGTTACCATTGACTTTCATGATGATACATTGAATTTTACGAGTATGAAAACAAGGCCATGAGGGATAGACTTACAGACTTAATGGCACACACTGTGTAAAGTTTCTAGATCATGTGTCATTTTCAAAAATCACAACTTTCAGACCTGTTTTTGTTTACTGTAATTTTCAAGTGAACATTTGGCATGCTGTTAAACTACAGAACAATCCATTTAACACACTGTAGTTCTATCCCTCAGAGGTTCATCCCTGGCAAAAATAAAAAATGGAGCTACCTTATGGTTTGTTAAAGAAAAAAAATATATTTTTGTTTCACAGAAAGATTTGGTATGGAATTGCATGATACAAAAATATAAATTAATTTTCATTTTTTAGGTGAACCATCTCTTTAGTGCTCATAAGTTTACACACCCCTTGAAGAATATGCAAAATGTTGATAATTTTCACAGAATAAGAGGGATCATGGAAATTGCATGTTATTTTTTTGATTTAGTACGGTCTTGAATAAGCTGTTTCACATAACAGATGTTTGTATATACTCCACAAGACAAAATAATAAGTGAATTTCTAAAAATGACCCTGTTCAAAAGTTTACATACCCTTGAATATTAATACAGCGTGTCATTTCCTGGATGATCCACGACTGTTTTTCTGTTTTGTGATAGTTGCTCATGAGTCCCTTGTTTGTCTTGAACAGTTAAACTGTCTGCTGTTCTTCAGAAAAATCCTCCAGCTCCTGCAGATTCTTCAGTTTTCCAGCATCTTCTGCATATCTGTACCCTTTCCAGCAGTGACTGTGTGATTTTGAGATCCATCTTTTCACACCGAGGACAATCGAGGGACTCAAACACAACTATTACAAAAGGTCAAAACATTGACTGATGCCCAAGAAGGAAACAGTGCATTAAGAGCCGGGGGGTGAAAACTTTTAAACGGGATGATGATGTGTACATTTTTCTTATTTTGATTAAAGATCATGTCTTTTCATTATGTACTGCACTTCAGATGCAACATAAATACATACATGTGTCCCAGAAGACAAAATAAGGACAATTTACCCTGATCATCCTGTTCAAAAAGTTTGCTCTTAATGCACTGTTTCCTACTTGGGCATCAGTCAATGTTTTGGCCTTTTGTAATAGTTGTGTTTGAGTCCCTCGATTGTCCTCGGTGTGAAAAGATGGATCTCAAAATCACACAGTCACTGCTGGAAAGGGTACAGATATGCAGAAGATGCTGGAAAACTGAAGAATCTGCAGGAGCTGGAGGATTTTTCTGAAGAACAGCAGGCAGTTTAACTGTTCAAGACAAACAAGGGACTCATGAGCAACTATCACAAAACAGAAAAACAGTCGTGGATCATCCAGGAAATGACACGCTGTATTAATATTCAAGGGTATGTAAACTTTTGAACAGGGTCATTTTTTATAAATCCACTTATTATTTTGTCGCGTGGATAGGGCTGGACAATAATTCGATATCAATATGTATCGCGATATAATTTTTTTTCAATAACGGTGATATGATTTTTAAACACATTTCCGATATTTCGATATACATTACCAGTTGTATCACTCTAAAAGCGCCTCCTGCTGGCAGAGAATGAGTTTTCATTTTAAATAAGCCCCCGTAAATGGCGCATCATGCACGTGAGGTTATCTGACGGAGAGACGCAAAGCAGTTTAAAGCAGAGTCCTGCACGGGTGCTGTTAGGTAAACCTGCATCCGCAGTAGCTACTATGGAAAGCCATATGGGTCATAATTCGCACGCTTTCCACCGCCGTATCGATATTAAAACGCCGTTTTCATAACGCCGCCAGGCGTTAAATAAGCGCCGTTAGGCGATAAGTTAACGGCAGACGCCACCACGCGTTAAAATAACGCCACACGCCGACCGACGTTAAGTTAACGCCACACGCCACTTAAGATGCAGATTTATTTGCTCATCTACATGGACACACCTCTCATGGCTACAAGGACTCTACGGCAAGTCGGAGCATCCAGTT
>NW_015506233.1:96701-127602 GCF_001515645.1 Sinocyclocheilus grahami | reverse complement strand
AAACTAAACTATATAAAAACTAAATAGAAATGTGTTCACAAAATAAAAACTAAACTAAAACTAACAAAATTATTAATGAAACTAATAAAAACGAAACTAAATTTTATTGCAAATTTGAAAACGATATTAAAATAAAACGAATTTAAAAATGCAAAACTATAATAACCTTGGTCTCCAGCAACATTTCCAGTTTTTGTTGTTGTTATATATATATATATATTTTTTTAAAGAATTCTCTTCTGCTCACCAAGGCTGCATTTATTTGATCCAAAGTACAGCAAAAACAGTAAAATGTTGAAATATTTTTACTATTTAAAATTGCTTTATATTTTAATAGATTTTAAAATGTAATTTATTCCTGTGATCATACATGGGTAAATTTTCAGCATCATTTCTCCAGTCTTCAGTGTCACATGATCTTCAGAAATCATTCTAATATGCTGATTTGCTGATTATCAATATTTAAAACCATTGAGTAATTTTTTTTTTTCAGGATTCTTTGATGAATAGAAAGATCCAAAGATCAGCATTTATCTGAAATAAAAAAACTTTTGTAACATTATACACTATTCCATTCAGTATCATTTTTATAAATTTTTTAGGAAAGAAATTATAGAAATTAATACTTTTATTTAGCAAGGATGCTAAAATTGATCAAAAGTGATGATAAAGGCATTTATAATGTTACAAAAGATTTCGAATTCAGATAAATAGTGTTCATATCGATATCGGAATTATATCGTATCGACCGAAATTAAGAAATATATCGTGATATCAATTTTGGCCATATCGTCCAGCCCTACGCGTGGAGTATATATAAAAATATCTGTTATGTGAAATAGCTTATTCAAGACCGTACTATATAAAAAAATAACATGCAATTTTCATGATCCCTCTTATTCTGTCAAAATTATCAACATTTTGCATATTCTGCAAAGGGTGTGTAAACTTATGAGCACAACTGTATGTTTGGCTAGCATTGTCACAAACAACAAAATGTTGTTCCTCCTGGTTCATTTTGCTTTTTCTTTTGTTAATAATTCATATAGCAGCTAATTTCTTTTGTTTAAGTTTGACGGTAGTTTGTATTTGGCTTTTGTTTTGCAGGGATTCTGATGGGAGCGTTTATCAAGATCATCGAGTCGCAGCAGTTGGCCAACTGGAAGGTATGATCATCTCGTCATCGCTATAAACCACAGATGAAGCTCTTTGCTCTGTCTGAAGGATTGGTTTTTGCCCCGTTTATTCCTGGTATTAACATCAGCCTTTGGTAATCCAATCACAAGTTATCCTTTAGACCTGCTCCCATCTCTTGTGATCACTTGTGATGGGATTTCAGCAGGTTGTGGAGGCTCTTATCTTACTAAGCCAGTGTGTTTTTGCATGTTGATATAAGATTTGTTGAAAAAGTGCTATGAAGTTTTGTTCATGTGCACTACTGTGCAAAACTTAATTTTTTCAATGCTTCAGAGTGCAGTCAATTGATAAAAAGTGACAGTAAAGACTTTTACAAAGGCAATGCACTGTGAGCACCACGTCTGTGATCAAACGTTCCTACTAATAGCAACCTTATGTCCTCAAATATGAAACAGTGATGAACTCTATTTGTTCGTGAGAGTGGTGAAAAAAAGAGATCGGTGCAAATACACTGAGGAGTGGCCAGCGAGCCATTGCCGTTGTGGCCTTGCCTTGGTCTAGACATCCAACCTCAGGTTGACGCATGGGAATGGCATATGAACATGAATATGTTATTTAACATATGATTAGGAAATCACATGTTTGCAGTATAATGCCAGCTAATAGCTATAATGTGCATTATGTGCATTTTACAATAGTAAACACATTCCATTTGTAGATTGCAAATATTTATTTATCAGGTATGGCACACAAATATAAACTAGGGATAATAAGGCAGAATCTCTTAATAATAAAAATAACAATAATAAGTTGTCCAGCCATTTGTTACATTAGTTCAGTGATCAAAGATATACGTATTGATATTGAGAATTACCATGGAAAATAACCAGAATTAAGAAAAAAAAAAAAAAAAAGACAGCAATCTTGACAGTAATGAGATTCATTCCAATGTAACCTGCGCATGATTTAATGAGATTTTCCTAAACTTGCTGGAACTTTAGCTTTGCAAGCAGAGGAAATCTTTCCATGTGCCGTACATCTTTCTCTCCGGTGCCTCCCCCTTCCCTTCCTCTCTTTTTTCACTCTCTTTCTGTCTCCGGTTTCATTCTCTCCACATCCCAGTGTCTTTGTTTCTTTCTCTAGCTCCCATTTTCCTCTCATGCCTGCCTCTCTTTTCTCTTCCTCTCTCCACTTTTTCATCTCTCGCTCTCTCTGTTTCGGGCCTTAATTAACATTTTTGGCTGGGATGTGAGGTGATGCCGGCCTCTGTGAGTACAGAGCTTCCTTTTGTTTCAGGAAGTCTAAAGGTCAAGAGGGCCCCTCAGTTCTCTGTTTCAGTAACCAGAGACCCTCTCGATGAACAGCTCAACTGGAGCGTGTCTCTGCTTCATTCCCTCTAAACTGCTCTTCAACTCTTTATAGAGCACTGCTTCTAGAGATGTGGCGTGAGCAGGTGTTTCTAGTCGGCACATAATGTACAGATCTCCATATTTTAAAAACCGACTAGTCTTTCTGGCAGCCAACTAGTCGGTTTTGAAAATATGTAATTTTGCAAGACAGTATGTAAATGTGGCTCATCTGAGCACAGCCAGGTGCTTTTCTTAGGGCACCGTCAGTAACAGCTGAACAGAACAGAATGCATAATTTTTTTAAAAGTGCAATTATTTTTAACTTTCTATATACACACCTTCTGAAAAGTGCAGTCCTCATGGCGTAAGACTCTCAAAAAAATAATGCAATGGCCAAAGACTTCTGTCTGTTTTTATCTGTGCTCTACACGGTATAAATGTACAGATGCAACTGTACCGTGTTTTACCGTGAACACTGTCTAACACGGGGCTGTCCAAACTCGGGCCTGGAGGGCCGGTGTCCTGCAGAGTTTAGCTCTAATCCTAATTAAACACACCTGAACCAGCTAATCAAGCTCTTTACTAGGCATAGAAACTTCCAGTCAGGTGTGTTGAGGCAAGTTGGAGCTTAATTCTGCAGGACACCGGCCCTCCAGGACTGAGTTGGGACAGTCCTGGGGCAAGTTCAAGCTCAAACCAGTGTGCACCGTTTTGCTACGGTTTCCGGTTTGAACCACATGTTTCCTGGAAACGGTGTGCAACGGTGTGCAACGGGGTTTGAGATGCGTTTTCTCTTGTTTGGTGGGTGTGTCAAACATGTCAGCCCAATCAGCAGCAACATGTATGTAAACCACGCGGTATTAAAGAGACAGCTCGCACAATGTAATTAACATCCAAATAACTTCACAAGAGCAAGTATATTGTTTGCACATGCTTATTTATATTAAAGGCAAAATAAATGAAATAATAAGGGCACAAGTGTAGATCTGGAACTTCTTTAAGTCTGTCTAAATATCATTTAGTAATTGCAATGTCTTCTGATCCATATCCTTTCCTTCGGAAGGTGTGCTAGACACTGATTAATGTAACATAAAAATACTATACATATTTTGCTATTGTATTATGGAGTGACACTTTAATAAACTTTTCTATATCCCTCTGATTATATAATGGTAAATATTACAATATCATAGCACAACAACAGTGATCAGCAATAATGATAAGCCTAATACTCACAATAAAAATAATACGGTCATATAGATCATAACACAGTCTCAGAGGTAAGAAGTGGATTATCCTTCGCCTGAAATGTTTGTCTTTTCATCCTGAAAAGACATTCTATATATATGAATATATACACTGCCGTGTGTTGTACATGTGATGTCCATGTTTGGTGTCGGCTGAAATCAAGCCCTAGTCGGCCGATACGTTGTCTGCTGTCTACAAAGGCTCCTGAGGCAGCATGCTAACAGAAGTCGAACCTGTTAAGTGGTTGATTTGAAGCGCTTTTCGTGTGCAGCTCCTTTTAATACTGCTCACATGAGACATTCCACAAAAGACTTACTCACACCAAGAGTGAATATTCCCCTCCATTAAAGGGACCGTTAACCCAAAAATAAAAGTGTTCCAAACACACAAGGCTTTTGTTCATTTTCAGAACACAAAGGAATGCATTTTTAATGAAACCCGAAAGATTTCTATCCCTCCATTGAAATTCCATTATACCAAAACTTCCAAAAAAGTTCACGAAGACATCATAAAAATAAACCATGCATCCAAATGCGAGTTCAAAGTTTATATGTGAATACAAATCTAAATTATATTTGTTCATCATATAAAGTGATGGTGTCTCTGCAGAAGACTTGGGATAAACCGCTCGATTCATATGCATTGCTTTTAAGATTTCAGTCACACTTTATTTTAAGGTCAATTTCTCGCTTTTAACAAACCATTAACTATGACTTTTGCCTCAATAAACTCCTAATTTACTGTGAGCAGAAGAAGTGCTGCATTATCACTGATCGTTGTGACGTGCTGGAGCTCTTGGTTAGCAGCCACCAGCCACTAACTTTAGCTCTCATGCAGAGCCTTGGGTTCATGTGCTTTAACATCTACACAAATCCTAATTCCTCTAATATTCCCGGGCTGTTCTGAAGACTGGTCCCATGAATTGTTCGAAACTGTTATGAACCAAAAAGTAGCTTTTTTCCCCCTCAATGATTGCCAAAAGTGTTAGATCATTGTGGAACTGAAAGAGAATGTGGCGCAGCAAGGCTTCTCTGCACAGGAACTTGAAGAATGAGAGCATGCAAATGACGAAATGTGGTGCACTGGTGGTTACATGCATGAAGTGTGTCTATGTGCCTGGCATCATTTTCACAGAAACAATTCTGCTCAAGTATAATGTATGTATTTACATGCACATGCATCTACAGTGGTGTGAAAAGGTTTTTGCCCCCTTCCTGTTTTTTAAATTGTTTGCATATTTGTCACACTTAAAAGATTCAGATCATCAAACAAATGTTAATATTACACAAAGATAATGCAAGTAAATACAAAATGCAATTTTTAAATGATTATTTCATTTATTAAGGGAAAAAAACTGTCCAAACCTACGTGGCCCTACGTGAAAAATTAATTGCCCCCTCCTGTTAAATCATGAAAGAACTGCAATTAACCACATTATTTTAGAAAGCTGAGTTAAATTTCACTAGCCACAAGCAGGCCTGATTACTGCCAGACCTGTTGAATCAAGAAATCACTTAAATAGAACCTGTCTGACAAAGTGAAGCATGCTTAAAGAGCAACACATCATGCCGCGATCTAAAGAAATTCAAGAACAGATGAGAATCAAAACAGTTGACATGTATCAGTCTGGAAAGGATTATAAAGCCATTTCTAAGGCTTTGGGACTCCAGCGAACCATGGTCAGAGCCATTATCCACAAATTGAGAAACCTTAACTCCTTCCCAGGAGTTGCCGGCCAACCAAAATTACTCCCAAGAGCACAACGACGACTCATCCAAGAGGTCATAAAAGAACCCAGAACAACATCTAAAGAACTGCAGGCCTCACTTGCCTCAATTAAGCTCAGTGTTCATGATTCAACAATAAGAAAGAGACTGGGCAAAAACGGCATCCATGGGAGAGTTCCAAGGCAAAAGCCACTGCTGACCAAAAAGAACACAAAGGCTCGTCTCTCATTTGCCAAAAAATATCTTGATTATCCCCAAGACTTTTGGGCAAATATTCTGTGGACTGATGAGACAAAAGTTGAACTTTTTGGAAGGTGTGTATCTGGCACACATCTGGCGTAAAACCAACACAGCATTTCATAAAAAGAACATCATACCAACAGTCAAACATAGTGGTGGTAGTGTGATGATCTGGTGCTGCTTTGCACCTCCACAGCGATGTGAAAGACTCATTGCCAGTTATCACAAACACTTGATTGCAGTTGTTGCTGCAAAGCGTTGCACAACCAGTTATTAGATTTAGGGGGCAATTACTTTTTCACGTAGGGCTAGGGAGGTTTGGACAGCTTTTTTCCCTTAATAAAAGAAATAATCATTTAAAAACTGCATTTTGTATTTACTTGCATTATCTTTGTGTAATATTAAAATTTGTTTGATGATCTGAATCTTTTAAGTGTGACAAATATGCAAACAATTAAAAAAACAGGAAGGGGGCAAAAACCTTTTCACACCCCTGTATGTACACACATGCTCACAAACACATAGGCAGGGAAAGTGTTTTATACAACACATTTCATTCAGAATAAGTAATTCAGAGTGTCTTACTGTACATGAGAATAAAGAAAATACTGAAAATAATCTTTATATATAAAGTTTAAAATAATTTGTTTTAATTAAAAATTATAATGTGAAAATAATGAAAGAACAAATAACGAAACTAAAATGGACCACAAAACCAGTCATAAGGGTCAATTTTTTGACATTTAGAATTATACATCATCTGAAAGCTGAATAAATAAGCTTTCCATTGATGTATAGTTTATTAGGATAGGACAATATTTGGTACAACGATTTGAAAATCTGGAATTTGAGGGTGCAAAAAAATCAAAATACTGAGAAAATCATCTTTAAAGTTGTCCAAATGAAGTTCTTGGCAATGCATATTACTAATGATAATACATTTTTGATATATTTACGGTTGGAAATTTACTAAATATCTTCATGAAACATGATCTTTACTTAAAGGGGTCATATGATGCGATTTCATTTTTTCCTTTCTCTTTGGAGTGTTACAAGCTCTTGGTGCATAAAGAAGATCTGTAAAGTTGCAAAGACTAAAGTCTCAAATCCAAAGAGCTATTCTTTATAAAAGTTCAGAGTCTGCCACGCCCTCCTAAAACAGCTTGTTCTAACACACCCCCACATGTCTAAGTCACTATGTGGGAAGATTTGCATAACGCCGCCTGTCCATCGTATTAACAAAGTACGCCTCACTAAATCATCAGAACTCTCCTTCTGTCTTCCAGAAAGTCTTTTAGACGATTGTACAACCCCTGGTGCTGAAACCTATATGCAATCTCATCCTCATTCTACATATTTCCACTGAAAGAAAAATAGCTGTGGGCAGAAAACCGACACCAGCTTCTAAAACCTGCTGGTCTCGAACCAGGAGATATAAACTACTATTATTGGCCATGGGTGGTATAATGTCCTCAGAAAAACAACACCTCAGATTACCTCAAAACGTTGTCAATTCAAATGCAGACTGGTTGAAAAGAGGTTTGTAGACACTGTTTTGAAGTACTTCTCTGTACTGACAGTCAGGGAAATTAAAGAATTTTAGTTTTCTCCATGAAAAAGTCATAGACGGAAAGAATCTTAAAGGGTTTTTTTAATAATCTTAATAGCCTCTAGCCATGCGCTCTTACAAGTTCTACATGTTACAGACATTTGTAGGAAACACTAATTAAATAAAAACAATTAATCGTTTAATAGGGTAGCAAACCATTTGCGAATAATGTCTATTTTGTATATAATTTTATATAATGTTCTTATTCTGCAGGGTAGTTTTTTTCTAAAACATAGGCTTGATCGTGTTATTCGCCGTATGTTTGCATTTTTATTTTTTTCTAATGCATAGCTCAAAAATGTTTAATTAGCAAGAAATTGCAACATTTAATAGCATACTGTATATTATTAATGTGTCACTTAACATCAATAAGAATCAGATTTTTTTCCATTACCAGGGGTGCACATAAGTGGTGTGCATGTGCGACCAAAATAACAGCTGCAATTCCATTCGATTACCAATCGAACTGAATGCATAAATCTTTCGGTTTCAGAGCAGGATGCGAAACTGTGACATTCACTGACGTGCTTCACTTGGCAGCCTTAGATGTTTTACAGCACTTGATAGCACCAGCTTCTAAAACCTGCTGGTCTCGAACCAGGAGATGTAAACTACTATTATTGGCCATGGGTGGTATAATGTCCTCAGAAAAACAAAACCTCAGATTACCTCAAAACGTTGTCAATTCAAATGCAGACTGGTTGAAAAGAGGTTTGTAGACACTGTTTTGAAGTACTTCTCTGTACTGACAGTCAGGGAAATTAAAGAATTTTAATTTTCTCCATGAAAAAGTCATAGAAAGAAAGAATCTTAAAGGTTTTTTTAATAATCTTAATAGCCTCTAGCCATGCGCTCTTACAAGTTCTACATGTTACAGACATTTGTAGGAAACACTAATTAAATAAAAACAATTAATTGTTTAATAGGGTAGCAAAGCATTTGCGAATAATGTCTATTTTGTATTTGAATTGGTTGCCCTCAAGCCATCAACTTTTGTTAATTTTTATAATGTTCTTATTCTGCAGGGTAGTTTTTTTCTAAAACATAGGCTTGATCGTGTTATTCGCCCGTATGTTTGCATTTTTATTTTTTTCTAATGCATAGCTCAAAAATGTTTAATTAGCAAGAAATTGCAACATTTAATAGCATACTGTATATTATTAATGTGTCACTTAACATCAATAAGAATCAGATTTTTTTCCATTACCAGGGGTGCACATAAGTGGTGTGCATGTGCGACCAAAATAACAGCTGCAATTCCATTCGATTACCAATCGAACTGAATGCATAAATCTTTCGGTTTCAGAGCAGGATGCGAAACTGTGACATTCACTGACGTGCTTCACTTGGCAGCCTTAGATGTTTTACAGCACTTGATATACAGATTTTCACAAGGACTAAGGAACTGGGAGATTATGACTGTGGATTTGGATCAGGGCGGCCGGGCCAATCCTGAATTTGCTGAGCACCACTAAATCAGATCCATATTTAACATGAGCTTTTCTATCTTTATATCCAGCTCATACGTATGTGTGCATTTATACACTACATATATATATAGTGTATACATATTCTAATTAATAATACTATATTATATCTCCCATTAAGCGCTGTTTGAAATGACTTTTTTTTATTTTTGTGCATGTGTAGTTTCACATACATGATTAATATCAGTCCACGAGGCAATGCATGCCATCATGCTGGTTTTGTTGTAGCAACACGATTGCATCCAGCTGTCGGTGTGTGTTTATGTAGAAACTGCTAATTCTAATGCAATATCAAAACCTCATCATTAACCGCTGAGCTCATAGGGAGAGGTAATGTGGGAGGAGTTCTTGGCCTTACGTACTGGGACGTAATGTTCTTAAATGTTTTACAGAGCATTTGTCGATGGGCCATTTGGCCCTCATGTTTCCTGTGTTTTCGTAGACTTGACTCAGGTGTTCTCGGTATGAATGTGACAACATGACAGCTTCATGTATCTGGACGAAGTCATGTTACAAACAAGTTTAACAGGAAGGGTGAGCCATGTGGTCTGTTGTAGCACATACTGACGCTCATGTATCTTTAGTCGCTCAGTGTGGCTTTGCAGTGGCTATGTCATGTGTTCTTGACCTTTGCAGTCTCCACCTGTCTCTTCTTGTCTCCTTTCGGTCTTGTCTCATTTCATATAGCTACATCTCTTTTTATTTTTCTCTCGTCACGTCTCGTTTGCTCACTCATCATCTCTACTCTCATCTCAGGTCTCTGATTTGATTTGGTCTTGTCTCTCTTCACTTTTCAAATCATCTCTTTTCTCTTTTTGTTTATTCTCTCTTCTCGTCTCTTCCATTCCAGTCTTGTCTCGCGTCTTCCTCTTGAAGTCTGTTTGTGACGTTTCTAGTTCTCTGGTCACTTCTCAGCTAGTCTCTTTTGCCTTGTCATGTTTCTCATCTCTTTCCATTAATGTTTTTTATTGTGTCTCTCGTCTCTTCGCATCAAGTCTCTTATTTTCTTGTCTTTTGTCTCATCTTGTCTCTTATCTTGTATCTTCTCATTTCAAATGATCTGGTTTCTCTTCCAATGTAGTCTTGTTTCATGTCTTCTTATGTTTGACCTTTGCAGTCTCCATCTGTCTCGTCTTGTCTCCTTTCTGTCTTGTCTCATTTCATATAGCTACATCTCTTTTTATTTTTCTCTCTCGTCTCGTCTCATGTCTCGTTTGCTCACTCATCATCTTTACTCTCATCTCTTGTGTCTGATTTCATTTGGTCTCATCTCAGCTTGTCTCCACTTTTCAAGTCATCTCTTTTCTCTTTTTGTCTCTTTGTCTTTCTTTTTGTTTATTCTCTCTTCTCGTCTCTTCTTCGTCTCTTGTCTTTCTCTTGTAGTCTCTTTGTGACATTTCTAGTTCTCTAGTTGCTTCTCATCTCTTGTCTCTCTCATCGAGTCTCTTTTGCCTCGTAAATGTCTTCTATTCTGTCTCGTCTCATCTCATACTTTGTCTTCTCGTCTTCTGTCTCATCTTGTCCCTTGTCTCTTGTCTTTCCTCATCTAGTCTCTTTCCCCTTCCTCATCTCATCTTGTCTCTCGTTTGGTCTCTTCTCATCTCTGTCTTCTCTTGTCCTCTCATGTCTCTCGTCTCGTCTCCTCTCAGCTCAGCTCCAGTGTGTACGCTGGCTGTTTCCCGTGGTCATTGTGAGTGTGTACAATGACTGTCTCCTGAGAGTTGTCTGGTAAAATGATCTCATTCTTTATTGATGAGTCTGCAGAGCTGCTGTTTGTGTGTTTCCTAGAAAGCAGTAATTCCTCTCTGGGTGTAGTTTTACACCCGTGGGCCAAACTGTCCTGCACGATAAGATATGTGTTGATCTTTATAATCAGCTAGTACAAATCGTATAGATATATAGCTGATATATAGCGTTGTTGCTAAAATGGTTGTCTCCGCACAATAATACATTCTTCCAAATACAACAGTCAACACAAATTCTTCCATAAGCACTAATTCATAATCATATATATGTGAATTAAATTCTATTATCACATTTTGCTATCTATAGGACGCTCTGGGTCATTTGTCTTGTCATGATATAAAGGGATGGTTCACCCAAGAATGAACATTTTCTCATGATTTATTCATGATGGTAGCCATTGACTTGCATAGAATGGGAAAAAAATACCATGGAAGTCAATGGCTAAAGGCGATTGTTTGGTTTCCCGTATTCTTCAAAATATCTTCTTTTTTTGTTCATCAGAAGAAAGAAACCGAACAAGTTGAGGGTGAGTAAATGATGACCGAATTTTCATCTTTAGGTGAACTATCCTTTTAAAGTAGGAGGAGATTTCCAATGCATTGATCTACATCATAAGCCAGTGAATCTCAACCTTTTGGCGTACCGGACCCCAGTCCAATTCAGAACCATCCTCAAGGACCCCCAGAACAACATTGACTCATCTATGTATCATTTGTGTCTTTGTGAGGACCAAATGCAGTCAAGTATAATTCAAGTTAGCTGACTCGTCCAGTATTTGGCCATATCATCAGCTATATTGGATTTTTTGTTCATGGGAACATGTCATGACAAAATATACAAAATTTATACAAAAATTCATACTTTATACAGACCCCCTGGCCTTATGTCAAGGACCACTAGGGGTCCACGGACCCCTGGTTGAGAAACACTGTCATAAGCCTAGCTGATAATATCAAGTTAGTTATCAAACATTAAAGAAAATATAGATGAGTGGATTATTTAATTTAAAAAATCTTACCGGCTGCTCATCCTTGTGGTTTTATTATCATTCTGTGCTGTAATTTGTTCAATATTGCCAGTTCATTTGATATCGGATGCTCAGGCTGCCAACATTCGACCGTTTGTTTTAAGAGTCTCAGTCGCTGAATCTCTTTATTCTTCAAGCCCTGAATTTTTGCAGTATGTATTGTTCAAGTTGGAAGCTGTTAAATTGACACTCCAGTGTTTGACATATGTTGGCGCCCATGTACTGTATGTACAGTAGATAAGAGATGTATTGTGACTCTACTGCCCCCTGTTGACCAAATGCAAGCTGTTTGTTAAAGGTCAGGACGATCGGTGGGTCTGTTAGATAAATAAATAATCAGAGGATGGTACAAACAAGATGCACATAATTCAGTTAATCATTTGACATGACAGCATTCAATTTTGTGTATTTAAAATATTTACAAAACTCTAATTGTAAATTGTTCCAGTACCAAGGAAATATTGTGTACAGGACGTGCAGGCCGTGATTTAAAATTTTGAACAATTCAGTCCTATTCTGCTTTAATTGTCAGTCTTTATCGTGTTAGCAGATGTGAGCTGTGGTCGATGTGTGTATTTCAGTACAGCGGAGGGCTTTGCAGGCTCAGATGTCTCTACAGGCTGGGAAACCTTCATGCAGGCACTCGGCTACTTCCTGAAGATGTTCTTTGGGTCGGCCGCTTTGGGCACACTCACTGGTCTCATCTCTGCTATTGTATCCTTATGATTTTGTGTGTTTTAATGTTTTTAATGATTTTTTTGGTTTAGTGGTTTTAGTTTTATTAATACATTTATTATTAATACATTTATTATTAATACAATTATTTATGTTGCATCATTAATTACATAATCATTAAGGGATTAATATGTGCTTTATAAGTACTAATAAACAGCCAATATGCTAGTAATATGCATGCTAATAATAGTGAATATACACTACCGGTCAAAAGTTTGGGAT
This sequence comes from Sinocyclocheilus grahami, assembly GCF_001515645.1. Lineage (NCBI taxonomy): Eukaryota > Metazoa > Chordata > Actinopteri > Cypriniformes > Cyprinidae > Sinocyclocheilus > Sinocyclocheilus grahami. The sequence continues at coordinate 115,075 of NW_015506233.1, read as the reverse complement.
CAGAACGATTTTTAATGTTTTTTACAGGAGTTTCTTCTTCTGCTCATCAAGGCTGCATTTATTTGATAAAAAATACAGGGAAAAAATGTAATATTGTGAAATATTATTATGATGTAAAATAAAGTTTTTCTATTTTGATATACATTAAAATATAATTTATTCCTGTGATGCGCAGCTGTATTTTCAGCATCATTCCTCCAGTCTTCAGTGTCACATGATCTTCAGAAATCAGTATAATATGCTGATTTATTATCAGAGCTGGAAACTGTTGCTGCTTCATAATTTTTTGGAAGCTGTGATACTTTATTTAGGTGAATAAAAAGTTAAAAAGAAGAGCATTTATTTAAAATATAAATCTTTTCTAACAATATACACTACCGTTCAAAAGTTTGGGGTCAGTAAATATTTATTATTTCTTTTTTTGAAAGAAATTAAAACTTTTATTCAGCGAGGATGTGTTAAATTGATAAGAAGTGATAGCAAAGATTTCTATTTTGAATAAATGCTGTTCTTTTTAACTTTTTATTCATCAAAGAATCCTGAGAAAACTATCGCAGTTTCCAAAAAAAATATTTGGCAGCACAACTGTTGATAATGCTAATAATAAATCAGAATATTATACTGATTTCTGAAGATCACGTGACACTGAAGACTGGAGTAATGATGATGGAAATTCAGCTGCGCATCACAGAAATAAAAGACATTTTAAAGGATATTAAAATAGAAACCATTCTTTTATATTGTAATAACATTTTGCAAGATTTTTTTCTGTATTTTTGATCAAATCAATGCAGCCTTGATGAGCAGAAGAGACTTCTTTAAAAAACATTACAAGTCTTACTGATCCCAAACTTTTGACCGGTAGTGTATGTTACCTTTTCAATGTTTACTTTCATATCTTTTGCACATAGTTGTTTATTTTAAGACGTCCTGTGAGATTATGTTTCTGAATGAGAGCACGCAGGTTCTGAAACACTTCGACCTGAGGAAGACTCCGTCTCTGGAGTTTGGGATGATGATTATATTTGCATACCTGCCGTATGGTCTCGCCGAGGGCATCAAACTCTCCGGTGAGTTAAAAACACATCTTGATGAGTTTAATACTGTTTTATCAGTTTCAGGGTTAATTCATCAGAATTGATTTCTTTCTGTCTGTAGGTATCATGGCCATTCTGTTCTCCGGTATTGTCATGTCTCATTATACTCATCATAACTTATCGCCAGTCACTCAGATTCTCATGCAGCAGACGCTTCGAACCGTGGCCTTCATGTGCGGTGAGTACCTCACACGACCCACTGCTCCACAGAGGAGATCTGCTGTTAACATGAACCTAACTCTTCTCTTTTCTATTTGGATTCCACAGAAACATGTGTGTTTGCGTTCCTGGGCTTGTCTATCTTCAGTTTCCCTCATAAGTTCGAGCTGTCGTTTGTCATCTGGTGTATAGTACGTGTCGCCGAAGTGCTTGTTTTCACCCGATTGTCTCGCTCCAGAGCATTATTACTCTTTCTGCTCTTCAGTATCTGATAAAACATGAATGCTTGCTGAACGTGTGATTCGTCACTGGCTCTTTGGAATGCTGTCTGATGTCACTTATAATAAACAAGACAAGTTGATGATGGATATAATGTTTATCAGTTTAATAATTCTGAATGCAGTCGTTTGGGTTTCTCATGAAGTGTTCTCCTGTCACAGGTTCTGGTTCTCGTCGGTCGGGCTGTGAATATCTTCCCCCTCTCCTTTCTGCTCAACTTCTTCAGAGATCATAAAATCAACCCCAAAATGATGTTCGTCATGTGGTTCAGTGGTAAGATGAACTTAAGTTTCCGTGTGGTTTGAAAGCTTGAAGTGAGTTAATTCTTATGCTTTCACGTTTTTATGCTTCAAATATTTACTTTATCCGATATCATATTCACACACAGCATCTAGTCACTTATTCCTTCTTCACCATTTTAAATTACATTTTAGTAGTGCATGTCAATTGTTTTATAGTAATGTGTACATTTTTCGAAATACTGATTTTCCGTCGAGTCATAAAACGCATGTGTGATTGACTCGGAGCACACGTGATGTGCTCAGGTCTGCGGGGGGCGATCCCCTACGCGCTCAGCCTTCATCTGGGTCTGGAGCCCATAGAGAAGCGGCAGCTGATCGGCACCACCACCATCGTCATCGTGCTCTTCACCATCCTGCTGCTGGGGGGCGGGACCATGCCCCTCATCCGCATCATGGACATCGAGGAGAGCCAATCACGGCGCAAGAACAAGAAAGACATCAACTTGAGCAAAACGGAGAAAATGGTGAGAGAGAGCGGTTATCTTTATCATTTTCTTTTCAAAAGAGGAGCGTCTTGATTTAAAGGCAATGGGTCTTATTGATTGAATTTACTCATAAATTTATGAGAGTAATTTGCATGTAAAAGGGACCTTTCTGAAAAATCCACCAGATTTACAGAAGTTTCGTATATGCTCATTCACAGTTTGTCAGGTGTGACATTTATTTATAAAATAAAAAACAACACAAAAAGTGGGCGAAATACGAGGGCCCAGACCAGTGGCGGCGTTTCTCGAAAACCTGTGGCCATCCATACAGCGACAACACGATTTAGACCTTATTAATAGTGCATCATGCACTTTATCAAATTCACAGTGAACAGATTCAAATATAAAAAAACAGATGTCTTGCCTGTAGTTTTTATTGCGTACGTGGGTGGGTAGCTAATCAAAAAGACGCGCGAAAACTGATGCAATAAACTGCAACTGCGCACACTCCACACAGAAAGTTATTACTTTTGCAATAATGCATACATTTATATTATTTTGTCAAATCTGCTGTTATGATTTCTACGTTGGTAAAATAATAATAATAAGGAAACATTTTAATCCTGAAGCGGGATCCAATCAGAGAAGTTGCTGTTGTCATAACAGCCCGCTACGAAGAACTGTCACTGTTAGAAACCTCGACCTAGCAATGTTCAGATTATCTTTAAAGGGTTAGTTCACCAAAAAATGGAAATTAGGCTGCGTTTTACTCACCCCCGAGGCATCCTAGGTGTATATGACTTTCTGCTTTCAGTGAGAGATGCTTTAGTGACACTGAGTGAGTTTGGAAATATGGTTTTTAATTGGTAAAATTGCTCTGTTTGTTTATTTATTTATTTATTATTTTGATTTTGTGTATTAGCTCTGTAATGTTTTGAAAAATGGTGTAAATTAAAAGGGGTTTAAAAGTCAATCTCTCTCTCTCTCTCTCAGGGTAACGCCATTGAATCTGAGCATTTGTCGGAGTTGACCGAGGAGGAGTATGAAGCTCAGATTTTTCAGAGGCAGGATCTGAAGGGCTTCCTGTGGCTTGATGCCAAGTATCTGAACCCTTTCTTCACCCGTAGACTTACACAAGAGGTTAGACTGCTCATAACCTTCATACACATTAGTCCAGTTGTACGAAAATAAATAAATAGGGTTCGTGATCTGTTATTCGTCCTTCCTCTCTAAGGACCTGCTGCATGGGCGGATCCAGATGAAGACACTCACTAATAAGTGGTATGAGGAGGTGCGTCAGGGTCCGTCCGGCTCTGAGGATGAGGACGATGAGGCAGAACTGCTCTGAGACAATCTTATGAGGAGAGATGTGGCTGAATCAGAACTCAGATGAGCCATTCTCACATCATGTGGCACCAAGTATACGGACTGAACCGCACCGTGATGGGCCTCTTTGGTTTCACACAGAAATAAATGAGGAAATGAACAGGCGTATATGTGGTGCAAAAGGCCTGGGATTGTTATATGTAACAAAAGAATAAAGATGGAAGGCTAAAGAGAATTTGAGGCAGAAAAAAAAAAATTAACAGCAATATTGAACACATTTCTGTCATTTTTTTTATAGGTTGAAACACCGTAATGTAACACAATATTCTTGCACTACGTTTTTTTTTTTGGTGGTTTCGTTTCACATACAGGCAAATGACACCAATGAATGTTTGTGTTCTGTAATTAATTTAACAAACATAACCTATTTTTCTTTCTATGAAATATTTATTTGTGTTGTCTTTATAAATGGGAGTAAAAGAGTATTTTATAATGTATCTCGACACTGTATTTTGTAGCAGACTTGAGTTTATAATTAATTCTAATGAAGTTGTGAATGAAGGAATTATATCTGTGCATTATTCATGTGTTGTATGCACAAAGCTGCAGTGGGAAAGTGGTGTAAAAAAACATGCGAATAAATGATGGATTCCAGTAACTTGCGTGTGGTTCAACATTGTCCAGTCCTTTGTACATTTGCTCCTTAATGTAGAAGCACAACAGACATCAATTTTAAGCTTATTGATAATTAACAATATATAAAGAGTGATAAAATGCTAAGATACAAGCCAGGCAAGCTCTGGTCAATGCATTTCAATACAATTAAGAACACTTTTTGATCACAGATACTCAAAAATGTTTTAATATTTTTAACTACACTCTAAAAATGCTGGGTTAAATATAACCCAGCGCTGGGTTAAAAAGGGACAAACCCAGCTATTGGGCTGTTTTGACCCAGCGGTTGGGTTGTTTTGACCCAGCTATTGAGTTGTTTTGACCCAGCGGTCAAAACAACCCAATAGCTGGGTTTGTCCCTTTTTAACCCAGCATTTTTTTAGAGCGTATCATTCAAGCATTTAACTGGTCATTGAGTCCGTATGTAGATTATTAAACAGTTCTGTAATGTCGGCTGTAGGTGTGTTTGGAGGTCCAGTTTATTTAATAAGTACAAAATATTAATCAGTCATTCAACATTTATTTCTATAGCACATTTAAAAACAACACAAGTTGACCAAAGTGCTTTACAATTTCTGGCAACATTGTTGACTTGACTGCACAGACACTATTGGAAGAGAGTTGAAATGAGCTGGACGATGACAACACTGAATCAACAATAAACTGACTTTATCTGATAAACTGACTGTTTTCTATTGCACCTTTGCATTATCAGCACACGTTTGTCCTGTATAACACTGTACAGCTGCTTTGACACAATCTGTATTGTGTAAAGCGCTATTATATAAAGAAAGGTGACTTGACTCTCACAAAATTACAAAACACCTACACACAAATACATTAAAACACAAAACTCATCATTCTTCAGTCTCCATGCACTTAAGGACGATTAATTGCAACAGAGTAGAGGTGCGTCTTCAACATCAATTTAAAGTAGTCCATAGGCATGGCACAGCCACTGAAGACACAATCTCCTTTTCAACCGTGATTTTGGGACATTTAAGAGGAAAATCTGAGATGATCTTAAATGTCTAGCAGGATGATGATGCTGTAACAGACTGGAGATATACCTTTAACAAAACCTTATATTGATCTCTAAAATCAATAGGAAGCCAGTACTGGAGAGATACTGGAGCATTTATTTGTGCCAGTCAACAATCTGCACACTGCATTTTGCACCAACTGTATCCGTGAAAGCAAGATCTTAGATATCCCCAGATATAAAGAATTACAATAATCCAGTCTGGATGAAATAACTCATGAATCACGGTGTCCATATCTTTAAAAGATAAAAAAACTTTGCAATTTGGCAATGCCCCTCAATTGAAAAAGCTACATTTTACCACAGCTTTAATTTGTTTATCAAATTTCAGCTCAGAGTCAAAAATCACACCTAGGTTCCTCACCTGAATGTTAAGATTGGGGGCTAATGGCCCAAGATGTAGTGAAAGCTGTTTGGCTAACTTCAATGGACCAAAGATCACCACTTCAGATTTTGACTCATTAAGCTGCAGGAAACGCGATGCCATCCACACCTTTATTTCATCCAAGCAATCAAACAGAGATGCAAGTTTGGAGTCATTAAGTTTCAACGGTAGACACAGCTGGGTATTGTAGGCATAACAATAATATGCCACATTGTATTTTTTTAGAGATTAATCCCAGTGGGAGCATATATAAAGAAAACAAGACAGGGCCAAGACAGGAACCCTGAGGAACCCCAGAAGCGATAGGCTGAGAGGAGGAAATAGAGCTCCCTAATTGCACTGCAAAGGTTCTCTCTTGCAAATATTATGAGAACCACTTTAGTGCCTGCCTCCTGATACCACCCCACTGACTCAGACGGTCAAGAAGAATCCCATGATCCACAGTATCGAATGCTGCACTAAGATCACGAAGCACCAAAACAGCACAGTTCCCAGTGTCTACCGACAACAACAAGTCATTAGTCACTTTGAGAAGAGCAGTTTCTGTGCTATGCTGAGATCTAAAACCAGATAGAAATGTATCATACATTTTAAAAATGTTTAAAGTTGATTAAGCATGACCTTCTCCAATATTTTAGCTAAAGACAGCAATTTTGAGATTGGTCTGTAATTATTCAGGACTGATGGGTCCAGACCATTAGAAGAGGCTGCACCAGGGTGTGCTTAGAATAGGATGGAACTAATCCCTCTGAAACACTATTGACAGAATCGTGGAACCCCCCATGTCCCAGACCTGAGATAACAAACGGGGCGAAATAACCGCTCACAAACTGCAAAGTTTTGGGAGTGACATCTGCATATAAATGCAGCAAAAATATGTCAAAGTAGATGTAAATTAAGGCTAGAGCACCCTCACTAATTTCAGAAGCACCCTCAGTGATTTGATTCTGGAACTGGGCCTGTCTGTAAATGGAGAAGTAAGAGAAATTATAATTTTATATATTTCTATATTATATTCATGTTTACCCCATATATTAAAGCCTTGTGAGTAGCGCTCTAACCCGATGTAGGATGCACTTTTTTGACTTTCTCAGTTTGTGTAAATCCACATCGAGTTCAGAGTGTAATTTTGTTTTTCAACATTAATTTCATACTCGTCTAGTACAAATATGTGTGTTATTCATAATTACAGTGTAAACTTTTTTCTTTATTTACCCCAAATGAATAGAAGTGAAATGTGACAAGATGCCCCATAGGTGGGGCACACTATAACATCGGAGGGACACGTTGTAACACAGCTTAAAATGTTATCTGATTTAATGAAAAAAAAAAAATTTATAATAAAAATAAAATAATGACATTTAAAAAATGTTTTAATTAATTTTGGAGTTTGACAAGGAACACGAGACAGACAAGCAAAAATGCTTTATTTCTTGAAATAATTTCTGTACTAATAATTTAACATACAGACCACAGATGTTATGACAGGAGCAACTTCATTTACATTAAGGGCAGTAAACTAAAAAAAGTAAGTGTATAAAAGGTTTGAGTTTAGGATGTTTGGGGTTCATTCTGACTCTGATGACCCAAAGGTACAACATGCACTCTGTCACTGCTATGCTGTAATAAAAATGCTCATTGAGATCTTCAACGTCCTCATAATTGTTTATTACAGTAGCATAGTTAATAGTTTAATAATAGCAGGGCACACAAACGCAGTGTTACAACGTTCCCAATCTGTGCAACTGGAATTTATAACGGCTTAGTTTCTTCTAAGCCGTTTAAAGAGACTGCTAAATAACAGATTGGAGATTAAAATAATAGCAGATTTGTCTCAGTTTAAATAAACACAAAAAATTTTGATGGGAAATTTACTTCAGTCAGCAATGTACTTTTGCTATGGTTAAATAAATGTTCGATACTGTTCTTCAAAATATTTTTGGTACATTTTCCTCTATATAGTTTTGATATGGCAACTAGTTTTGTCATGCTAGCATGTGTGGAAATGTTTAAACCATGTGTGTTACAACTAACCCCGTGTTAATTTGGCCAAAGAAAACTTGTAAAATCAGCATTTTTCTATATTAATTTGTGCATTTTGGAAATGTTTATTAAAGGTGCAAAAAGTCATAACTAAAAATCTGAAAAGAGGTCAATATTTAACTTTTACAGGCAGCATTTTGTGTGTATGGTTCTAATTTCAATTTTGGCTTTCAACATACAGTAGCATTTAAAATACAACAACCATTCTTTTTTTCTTTATCCCCCCCCCCCCCCTTTAACTGTATCCGTGAAAGCAAGATCTTAGATATCCCCAGATATAAAGAATTACAATAATCCAGTCTGGATGAAATAACTCATGAATCACGGTGTCCATATCTTTAAAAGATAAAAAAACTTTGCAATTTGGCAATGCCCCTCAATTGAAAAAGCTACATTTTACCACAGCTTTAATTTGTTTATCAAATTTCAGCTCAGAGTCAAAAATCACACCTAGGTTCCTCACCTGAATGTTAAGATTGGGGGCTAATGGCCCAAGATGTAGTGAAAGCTGTTTGGCTAACTTCAATGGACCAAAGATCACCACTTCAGATTTTGACTCATTAAGCTGCAGGAAACGCGATGCCATCCACACCTTTATTTCATCCAAGCAATCAAACAGAGATGCAAGTTTGGAGTCATTAAGTTTCAACGGTAGACACAGCTGGGTATTGTAGGCATAACAATAATATGCCACATTGTATTTTTTTAGAGATTAATCCCAGTGGGAGCATATATAAAGAAAACAAGACAGGGCCAAGACAGGAACCCTGAGGAACCCCAGAAGCGATAGGCTGAGAGGAGGAAATAGAGCTCCCTAATTGCACTGCAAAGGTTCTCTCTTGCAAATATTATGAGAACCACTTTAGTGCCTGCCTCCTGATACCACCCCACTGACTCAGACGGTCAAGAAGAATCCCATGATCCACAGTATCGAATGCTGCACTAAGATCACGAAGCACCAAAACAGCACAGTTCCCAGTGTCTACCGACAACAACAAGTCATTAGTCACTTTGAGAAGAGCAGTTTCTGTGCTATGCTGAGATCTAAAACCAGATAGAAATGTATCATACATTTTAAAAATGTTTAAAGTTGATTAAGCATGACCTTCTCCAATATTTTAGCTAAAGACAGCAATTTTGAGATTGGTCTGTAATTATTCAGGACTGATGGGTCCAGACCATTAGAAGAGGCTGCACCAGGGTGTGCTTAGAATAGGATGGAACTAATCCCTCTGAAACACTATTGACAGAATCGTGGAACCCCCCATGTCCCAGACCTGAGATAACAAACGGGGCGAAATAACCGCTCACAAACTGCAAAGTTTTGGGAGTGACATCTGCATATAAATGCAGCAAAAATATGTCAAAGTAGATGTAAATTAAGGCTAGAGCACCCTCACTAATTTCAGAAGCACCCTCAGTGATTTGATTCTGGAACTGGGCCTGTCTGTAAATGGAGAAGTAAGAGAAATTATAATTTTATATATTTCTATATTATATTCATGTTTACCCCATATATTAAAGCCTTGTGAGTAGCGCTCTAACCCGATGTAGGATGCACTTTTTTGACTTTCTCAGTTTGTGTAAATCCACATCGAGTTCAGAGTGTAATTTTGTTTTTCAACATTAATTTCATACTCGTCTAGTACAAATATGTGTGTTATTCATAATTACAGTGTAAACTTTTTTCTTTATTTACCCCAAATGAATAGAAGTGAAATGTGACAAGATGCCCCATAGGTGGGGCACACTATAACATCGGAGGGACACGTTGTAACACAGCTTAAAATGTTATCTGATTTAATGAAAAAAAAAAAATTTATAATAAAAATAAAATAATGACATTTAAAAAATGTTTTAATTAATTTTGGAGTTTGACAAGGAACACGAGACAGACAAGCAAAAATGCTTTATTTCTTGAAATAATTTCTGTACTAATAATTTAACATACAGACCACAGATGTTATGACAGGAGCAACTTCATTTACATTAAGGGCAGTAAACTAAAAAAAGTAAGTGTATAAAAGGTTTGAGTTTAGGATGTTTGGGGTTCATTCTGACTCTGATGACCCAAAGGTACAACATGCACTCTGTCACTGCTATGCTGTAATAAAAATGCTCATTGAGATCTTCAACGTCCTCATAATTGTTTATTACAGTAGCATAGTTAATAGTTTAATAATAGCAGGGCACACAAACGCAGTGTTACAACGTTCCCAATCTGTGCAACTGGAATTTATAACGGCTTAGTTTCTTCTAAGCCGTTTAAAGAGACTGCTAAATAACAGATTGGAGATTAAAATAATAGCAGATTTGTCTCAGTTTAAATAAACACAAAAAATTTTGATGGGAAATTTACTTCAGTCAGCAATGTACTTTTGCTATGGTTAAATAAATGTTCGATACTGTTCTTCAAAATATTTTTGGTACATTTTCCTCTATATAGTTTTGATATGGCAACTAGTTTTGTCATGCTAGCATGTGTGGAAATGTTTAAACCATGTGTGTTACAACTAACCCCGTGTTAATTTGGCCAAAGAAAACTTGTAAAATCAGCATTTTTCTATATTAATTTGTGCATTTTGGAAATGTTTATTAAAGGTGCAAAAAGTCATAACTAAAAATCTGAAAAGAGGTCAATATTTAACTTTTACAGGCAGCATTTTGTGTGTATGGTTCTAATTTCAATTTTGGCTTTCAACATACAGTAGCATTTAAAAATACAACAACCATTCCTTTTTTCTTTATCCCCCCCCCCCCCCCCCCCCCCCCCCCATTTTTAGTAATCAACTCTCTGTATTTATTAATATTAATAAGCATATTTAGCAAATACAAAGTCAAAGCAACTGATGACAAATCAGTTCAGACTGCTGAGAGTTGAATTCTATGTGAGTTTGTTTTGTCTGAGTGCTGAGATTCTCTCTGCAGACCAGCACACACAGGAGAGGCTCTGAAATTACTGTCAAACTCAACAAACAGTAAGACATCACGTGCCAAGACACTGGGAAGTTAAAAAAGAAGATGCTCACACAGTGGACCAGCACACTTGGTAAATAAAGCACACCTACAGTAAAAATGGTAACAAGAATGAACGATGAGCCTGGTCTGTTGTCAGTGACAGGTGTGCCGGCAGGAGTGGGCGGAGCTTTGTAGGTGATTATGCCTGTGACAACCAATAAACACACAGGAGCCAGAACTGAGCCAAAACCAAGACACACACCATTAAGGCCACCAAAAGTCAGTAACAATGCACACATTAAAAGAAAAAGAAGTATAATGATTGAGATTATGATGTAACAGGGGGATGAGAAAATATGAGCAGAGATCTGTGGATATTTCAGTGTCAGAATCCCCTCCAGAGCCACCAGCTGTTGCAGGTGAAGGCTACAGATTTTCAGACAAAAAGATACAACCGCTATAAAAGTCCCGTCAAAGCCATGGAAAATAAAAAGTGTTGACACTATATATGGATACAGGAGCAGTTGCAACAGGTCACTGAGGAGGAGGAGGATGATGAAGGCTGAGATCCGGCCTCTGGTCTTTCTCTGAAGGTGCACACAATAAAAAGCCCAAATCAGACATGGCAGCCCCACACAAACAGCAGTGATGAAGAAGATGGACAGTCTGATTTCATGAAAATAATCATTGGGAGGATGAGAAGATATGTCATAGTAATGCATATCAGTTGTCTTGGTAAAGCTGGTGAGATCAGTGTAGTCATTTTCATCCTCCATGCTCTGATTTTGCTGCCGAACTCTGATTTCCTGAAAGAAAGGAAAAAATAAAAAAAACCTTGAATGTTGAAGAACTGATTAAACCAGCCTAAGGTAGTAATCTGGTCGCCCAGCCTGGCCAAGCTGGGCTGAGATAACAGCTTACGGCCAATAAACAAGCTCAAAAGCCTTGTACTCAAATAAAAACAAAACACACAAGCACATGAACGACTGTCTGGATCCAGACCCCATGCTCCAAACACACAGCAAACACCATGGACAGGAGACTGAGAGCACAGACCGAGAACAGCTTGAAACCTCGCACTCACACAAAGACAAGACAATACACCACCAAGTGTCAGAATCCTGTGGCCTGAGTAAGAACAAGAGCGACTAAAGTGACGGGATCCTGACAGCTCCAACACACCTGCCTGTAATATGTCATTAACCCTTAACACATTGGCTGCATCCAAAATGGCATACTCTCTGGCTATGTTTGTCATTTTGAGTACTTAGCTTGAAACAATTAAAAAAGCACTCTCTGTATTTATTAATATTAATAAGCATATTTAGCAAATACAAAGTCAAAGCAACTGATGACAAATCAGTTCAGACTGCTGAGAGTTGAATTCTATGTGAGTTTGTTTTGTCTGAGTGCTGAGATTCTCTGGAGAGGCTCTGAAATTACTGTCAAACTCAACAAACAGTAAGACATCACGCGCCAAGACACTGGGAAGTTAAAAAAGAAGATGCTCACACAGTGGACCAGCACACTTGGTAAATAAAGCACACCTACAGTAAAAATGGTAACAAGAATGAACGATGAGCCTGGTCTGTTGTCAGTGACAGGTGTGCCGGCAGGAGTGGGCGGAGCTTTGTAGGTGATTATGCCTGTGACAACCAATAAACACACAGGAGCCAGAACTGAGCCAAAACCAAGACACACACCATTAAGGCCACCAAAAGTCAGTAACAATGCACACATTAAAAGAAAAAGAAGTATAATGATTGAGATTATGATGTAACAGGGGGATGAGAAAATATGAGCAGAGATCTGTGGATATTTCAGTGTCAGAATCCCCTCCAGAGCCACCAGCTGTTGCAGGTGAAGGCTACAGATTTTCAGACAAAAAGATACAACCGCTATAAAAGTCCCGTCAAAGCCATGGAAAATAAAAAGTGTTGACACTATATATGGATACAGGAGCAGTTGCAACAGGTCACTGAGGAGGAGGAGGATGATGAAGGCTGAGATCCGGCCTCTGGTCTTTCTCTGAAGGTGCACACAATAAAAAGCCCAAATCAGACATGGCAGCCCCACACAAACAGCAGTGATGAAGAAGATGGACAGTCTGATTTCATGAAAAGAATCATTGGGAGGATGAGAAGATATGTCATAGTAATGCATATCAGTTGTCTTGGTAAAGCTGGTGAGATCAGTGTAGTCATTTTCATCCTCCATGCTCTGATTTTGCTGCCGAACTCTGATTTCCTGAAAGAAAGGAAAAAATAAAAAAAACCTTGAATGTTGAAGAACTGATTAAACCAGCCTAAGGTAGTAATCTGGTCGCCCAGCCTGGCCAAGCTGGGCTGAGATAACAGCTTACGGCCAATAAACAAGCTCAAAAGCCTTGTACTCAAATAAAAACAAAACACACAAGCACATGAACGACTGTCTGGATCCAGACCCCATGCTCCAAACACACAGCAAACACCATGGACAGGAGACTGAGAGCACAGACCGAGAACAGCTTGAAACCTCGCACTCACACAAAGACAAGACAATACACCACCAAGTGTCAGAATCCTGTGGCCTGAGTAAGAACAAGAGCGACTAAAGTGACGGGATCCTGACAGCTCCAACACACCTGCCTGTAATATGTCATTAACCCTTAACACATTGGCTGCATCCAAAATGGCATACTCTCTGGCTATGTTTGTCATTTTGAGTACTTAGCTTGAAACAATTAAAAAAGCACCTATAGTATGAATATAATACGAACTACATTTGTCATGTGACCTGCAAGAGTAACTTCACTGCCATTCATAAATCCTTTCCCATGGCGCCCATAAGTAGGTCACTCGGGTATTTTTATTTTTTTAACTTTGTTATTATTTTTATTATTATTAATTATTATTATATTTTTACCTATTGTTTAACAACCCCGTTTCCAGAAATGTTTTGTAAAATACAATAAAAGACTAGAATTTGGGATTCGTTGATGCTCTTTAACATTTTTTTTTTTTTTAGATCTTTCCAAAGCAAAGATCTCCAATGTTTGCACTGACCAAATTTTGTGAATATAAACTAATTTCGGTTTTGATGGCTACAACACACTCCAGAAAAGTTGGGACAGAAGCATGTTTACAACTGTGTTGCATCACCTTTCCTTTTAATTTCACTTTTTAATGGTTTCTAAACTGAGGCCTCAAATTGCTGCAGTTTTGGAAGTGGAAGTTTTGCCCAATCTCACTTGATAAAAGACTTCACCTGCTCAACAGTCTGTGGTCATCATTGTCTTATTCTTCTCTTCATGACGGACCATACATTTGGAGTAGGAGACAGATCTGGACTGCAGCCAGGCCAGTCAAGCACATTTACTTTGTCTCTACACTGTAAAAAAAATTCTGTAAAATATACGGTAAAAAACCGCCAGCTGCGGTTGCCGGAATTTTACCGTAAAAAATATGGTAGCGATGTTTTAGGTTTTACGGTTTTAACTTAAATTTACAGTTAAATACCGTAATTTTATTAACTGATATAATGTTAATATACCAACCTATTGAAGTACTGAAATCTGTTTTGTAGCTTTATAATACACTGATAACCACCAAATGTAGGTGGTGATGAAAATGTCACATTATGAACCAGAGCCCATCACAAGCAGCTTTTAAATAATAGCATGTATAAAAGGTGCACAGAGTCATTCACACAAACACCAAACACCATCACGGTAACACACATGAAACTGAAATAATGCAATAAACATTCATTTAACAACATTAGGTGTAACACACAACCCTAAAATACAAAACTGATAAGAAAAAACTAAGAAGAAACATAGTTATTTCAACAAAAAAACATAAAATTTGAAATGTAACAGGGAATTCTGGGAATGTCAATTTACGGTTATTCACTGTAAATTATACGGTCTCTTTCACTTCCAAAAACGGTATACTACTGTAAAATGACATGTAATGTCCAATACAGTTTTTCACCGTATATAGTAGGGGAATTTACCGTTAACCATTTAACAGGTTTTTACTGTAGCATTTTTCCAGTCTTTTACCGTTAAATTCACGGTCATGTTTTACAGTGTACAATAACCACACTGTTGTAGCACATGCAGAATGAGACCTGGCATTGTCTTGCTCTAATAACCTTGGGCTTCCTGGGAAAACGTCATTTTGATGGCATCAAATGTCTGTGTACAATATATGGCTCACCTTCACACATATGTAAGTCACCCATGCCATGGGCAATGATGAACCTCCATATGAAGCTTTTGCACCTGTCACTGATAAAAGTCTGGATGTTTTAACTTTTATCAGTGACCTTTTGTCTTTAGCTCAATGTCAATTTTTCCCAAAAGCAAACTGAAATTTGGACTCATCTGACCACAGGACACATTTCATTGATGGTTTCTCATGCAGTGCCTTCTGAGGGCTCATAGCTAATGCACATTTAACACACAAAACCATTCTTTTCACAATATTATGTATGGTAGATGGTTAAAAACCTAATCTTTTAGCAAATTTGCACAGAGAAATGTCATTTTTGAACAGTTTGACAAAGACTGAGACTTTGGTTGATGCTTGATGCTCTTTTCTTTTCTTTTCCAAATCATGATACCCTCACCCACTACCAAATTCTCTGTTCATTGTGAAATGTTTTAAAAATAATTTAAACTATTTTACAATATTTTCAGTTTTATTTTTACTCTGTCCCATTTTTTTGGAGCTCTGCAGCCATAAAAATCTAAATTAGTTTATATTTGCAAATTACAACTAAGTTGGTCAGTGAAAACATTGGAGATCTTTCTCTTTGTAGTTTTGTAAGTTAAATAAAGAGCAAAGAGAATGAACAAATCACAGGTTCTTTGTTTTGTTGCATTTTATTGGAAATAGGTTTGTATTAATGCTCAAATGCTAGAGAATAATTCATATGTACTATTTTCAAAAACAAATTTTCCTCTATCAAGTAGTATATGTAGTATACGTAGCCAGATTTGCTGGTTCAGGTGTGTTTGATTAGTGTTTGGAACTAAACTCTACATGACGGTAGTCTTCCAGGAAAAGGCTGTCTACTCCTGATCTAGACCAATCAAGTTACCTAAAGGTCAAGGGTTAGATTTCCAGGGAATGCAAAAAAAAAAAAAAACAACAACAACAGGAAAAAGAAAAAAAAATACTGCTGGAAGTTGTTTCGGATAATAGCATCTGCAAAATACAGCACATTAATATAAATTAGTTGTTAAACTGAGATTCTGACTTTCTGTAATTATTATTAATTCTACAGTGTTTCTTGAGAAGAGTAGTGATCGTCCTCTGTTCATCATTCTCTGTTAATCGATCAGGCAGGCACAGTTATTTCTCAGTATCTCAAAATGCCCAAATGTTTGCATATTTACTGCCCTGGCTGAAAATATCTTATCTTTGTTCATAACTTGTGAAACATTGATTTCACACAGAAGACGGTCCATTTAATTGAAAACAATCCAAATATATCCAATTATTCCAATAGTTTGACACTCTTAGTTAATAAAAAAAGTATGTTTTAACATGACTTATAATTTAACACAGCAAAGCCTGTTTTTTTTAGACAGTATACAACACCACATAGTTGTTATACATTGTATTTGAAAACATGCTGATTGTAAATCAGTCAATACGTTAAATTAAACAATACATTATTGTTATTCTGCAAAGTAATGAAAGCTTACCAGAATCACACTGAAATGTGTTCCACTGTCTGTCCACTTGCCTGTCTGTGTGTATTAGAATAAATCTTATCTGATATTGACCCCTATCATCAACCCCAGTGGTGTTCGGTTGCTGCGCAGTCCTGGGAGTATGAATGAGCAGACACAGAGAGTTGGTGCACTACCAAAGCATTCTCAACTTTATTCAGGAAGATAGGTCATATTTATGCAAACAACATCAGCGCAGACATCCAATCAAAGTATTCAGGAGTTATATGTTACCTTATATGGATAGAAAAGGAATATAATTGTTGAATATAAGGCGTTAGTAAAATGTGCATATGTATTTGTCTAGCTGTTTAGGGGTGGTTTCAGTTCCTCACCCGAAACAGCATCAGCACAATGTGTATGTGTAAAAGAAAAAGTACATGAGGTACATCTTGTAAGATAAAAGGACAGAGAGTGTGAAGCCTTTAAATGCTGAGGCTATTTTCTACTTTGTGCCTTTCCTTAGTTCTTAGTCTGCTCTGTCGTGTTGTGTGTTGGCCCAGAATAACTAATCAGCTCCCATACAGACGTAATGCTGCATGTTCAGCTCTTTTACCCCTGCTATGTTCATTCCTACTCAATCTAAACGTCCCCCTTAATACAATTCAATTCAAGTTTATTTGTATAGCACTTTTCATGATACAAATCGTTGGAAAGCAGCTTTACAGAAATATTTGTATGTTTCTACAATATATTTAGTATTAACTTAGTATATGTCAAATTGATGTACAGTACATATGGCAAAAATGTATGGTAAAATTCAGTTAATGACGTAATCAAACAGACGATGAACACTTAACAGCAATGATTATATGTTGCAATCAAACTTATAGCAAAATGTGGTAGTTCTGTAAGTTGTTTCAGGGTTGGCATCATCTGAGGGGTTTGCATCATCTCTTCTCAGGTGTTCTGGATCCAGACTGAAGCTTGTGTAAATCCTAGTTACCACGGGATGTCAATCCCAGCAGAAACAGAGAAACAAATAGAGACATAATTAGCGTAGCTGCTGTTCCAACCAAGCAACATTTATTTGTTTAACCCAAAACTAAAGAATAATAATGTGCATTTGATCTGATATAACTGCAGTACAAGATTATGAGAAGCATTATTTGAATGCTTGGCCAAAGAGATGTGTCTTTAATCTAGATTTAAACAGAGAGAGTGTGTCTGAACCCCGAACGGTATCAGGAAGGCTATTCCAGAGTTTGGGAGCCAAATGTGAAAGAGCTCTACCTCCTTTAGTGGACTTTGCTATCCTAGGTACTACCAAAAGTCCAGAATTTTGCGACCTTAGGGAGCGTGATGGATTGTAGCGTGGTAGAAGACTAGTTAGGTACGCAGGAGCTAACCCATTAAGGGCCTTATAGGCAAGTAATAATATTTTGTAACTGATACGGAACTTAACAGGTAGCCAGTGCAGAGACTGTAAAATTGGGGTAATATGATCATATTTTCTTGACCTGGTAAGGACTCTAGCCGCTGCATTTTGGACTACCTGTAGCTTGTTTACTGAAGATGCAGGACAACCACCTAGCAGTGCATCACAATAGTCCAGTCTAGAGGTCATGAATGCATGAACTAGCTTTTCTGCATCAGAAAAAGGAAACATGTTTCGTAGCTTGGCAATGTTTCTAAGATGGAAGAATGCCGTTTTTGTAACATGGGAAATATGATTTTCAAAAGACAAGTTGCTATCTAATATAAAACCCTGATTTTTGACTGGAGAGGAAGTAACAGTACATCCGTCTAGTTGCAAATTGTAATCCACGAGATTCGGCGTACTGTCTTTTGGTCCAATAAGTAATATCTCTGTCTTATCCGAATGTAATAGGAGAAAATTAAATGTGAGTGTCCCACTTCAGGTCCTGAGAGATTGTGGTGCCCAGGAACCTGAATGACTCCACTGCAGTCACAGTGCTGTCCATGATGGTGAGTGGGGGGAGTGCAGAGGGGTTTCT
>NW_015506233.1:94465-96140 GCF_001515645.1 Sinocyclocheilus grahami | reverse complement strand
GGATGTCAATCCCAGCAGAAACAGAGAAACAAATAGAGACATAATTAGTATAGCTGCTGTTCCAACCAAGCAAAAATTATTTAATCAACCCAAGCTAAAGAATAATAATGTGCATTTGATCAGATATAACTGCAGTACACGATTATGAGATGCATTATTTGAATGCTTGGCCAAAGAGATGTGTCTTTAATCTAGATTTAAACAGAGAGAGTGTGTCTGAACCCCGAACGTTATCAGGAAGGCTATTCCAGAGTTTGGGAGCCAAATGTGAAAGAGCTCTACCTCCTTTAGTGGACTTTGCTATCCTAGGTACTACCAAAAGTCCAGAGTTTTGTGACCTTAGGGAGCGTCATGGTCTGCTTGGTCACTGTCATAACTTGGGAGAAGCGATTAGTCCACAGAAGAGACAGACGGCAGCGAGTGAGTGTTTTGCATAATACTTGTTATAGATCTGTTGTTCAAATTATTACTTGCTGCTAGGAAGGAATATTTCATTTTTTTATCTATTTCTACTTTGTATTTTCGTTGGAGTTTGTATTTTTGATTACACTTACTAGTAACTTTAATAATTGCCCTTGGCTAAGAAGGAGCCTGTGTAAGGTCAAAAATTATCAAAGATTTCTGCTTTCCTGTCCCAAACCTATCTTCAGTAACAAAAGGGCCATTTGGCATTCCTGAAGGCACAGAGGTGCTGATAGTGATCAAGGCCTGTAGGCCAACATGTGTATACACCGGGGTCTGCTAATTGTCACACCGCTATAGGCTATTGGCTGTGCTAATTAAAACGCGGCCACAGCTGTTTTCACTTTACTGTGTATTTATTTGATGTCTGTGCACTGACGCGGAAGAGTTTAGCCCTCCTCGTCGTATGAAGACCAACGAGTGTAAAGACCTGCGACTTTACCTGCGTGATTTCACCTAGTAACGGAACCGGCAACTCACTTAAGAATAATTTTTATCTTCCCTGTACACACTCTCCTTTTCTGTCCTCTCTTTTCCACTTCTATCATGTGTTTCCAAAACATTCCGGTTGTCTCTCGACAATGCTCTAACATCACATGCAGACGGCAATGCAATCTTGCTAACATGCACCCTATCTCTACATCCTCTACTGCACCTCTTTCTTTCTCTGTGGGTCTCTGGAATTGTCAGTCAGCTGTCAACAAAGCAGACTTCATTTCGGCTTTTTCTTTACAATCCACACTCAGTATCTTGGGCTTGACTGAGACCTGGATTCGTCCAGAAGACTCTGCAACCCCAGCTGCTCCAGCTAACAATTTCTCTTTCTCTCACCCACCCTGTCAGGTTGGCCGGGGTGGGGGCACTGGTCTGCTCATTTCTAACAATTGGAAATACTCAACCCACTCTCCCCTATGCAATTATAACTTATTTGAATCTCATGCGATTACTGTAACAGCTCCTATAAAACTCCAGGTTGTGATAGTTTAGCGCCCTCCTGGGCAAATTCTAGCCGCCATCCTAGAAGAGCTGGATGAGCTGCTGTCCTCATTCCCGAAGGATGGCAGTCCAATTTTAGTCTTTGGCGACTTCAACATTCATCTGGACAAGCCTTATGCTACAGACTTCCATTCACTCCTTGCTTCATTTGATCTCAAACGACTTACCACTACAAGCACACACAAATCAGGCAACCAACTTGACTTAATTTACACAC
>NW_015506233.1:88895-93964 GCF_001515645.1 Sinocyclocheilus grahami | reverse complement strand
GAGTTGTTTTCAACCAGGTATCATTGTTTCTTTCACAGAACAACAAACTGGATACTAATCAGTCAGGTTTCAGGAGTGGCCATTCAACTGAGACTGCGCTACTGTCAGTGACAGAAGCCTTGCGGATGGCAAAAGCTGATTCCAAATCATCAGTTTTTATTCTGCTGGATATATCTGCTGCCTTTGACACTGTCAATCATCAGATCCTCCTGTCTGCACTCTCTTCACTGGGCATCACAGGGATTCTACTTCGCTGGTTTGAATCCTATCTCACTGGTAGGTCTTTCAGGGTGGCCTGGGGAGGGGCGGTCTCTAAAGCACATCAACTGGTCACTGGGGTTCCTCAGGGATCAGTTCTTGGACCCCTCCTCTTCTCCATATACACTATATCACTGGTTCCCATCATACAGGCACATGGCTTCTCCTACCATTGCTATGCTGATGACACTCAGCTCTATCTTTCATTTATACCAGATGATCCAACTGTAGCTGCACGGATCTCAGGCTGCCTGGCGGACATCTCGGCATGGATGAAAGAACATCACCTACAGCTCAACCTGGCAAAGACTGAGCTTCTTGTCTCCCCTGCCACTCCAATGTTTAACCATTCAGCGGTCACGCGCTCATGTACACTCGCAGCACACACATAACGCCAGGTTCACACAGGTGCAGTGCATACGTGGTGCGTATTTTTTCCGCGCTCATGTTAACGGTGAATCACTGCGCGCGCGCTCTCTCTCTCTCTCTCAAAATACGCAAATGGCTTCAAATCACCACACATCGCGTCTGTCTACAAGCGAGCTGCACGCTGCACAGTTCACACAGGAATTGTCACTTGCACAATCGAGGCAGTGTCACATCGTCACTAAAGTTGATAAATTGCATTTCTTTATAATTCTTGCCAGTGTTTAACCATTCAGCGGTCACGCGCTCATGTACACTCGCAGCACACACATAACGCCAGGTTCACACAGGTGCAGTGCATACGTGGTGCGTATTTTTTCCGCGCTCATGTTAACGGATTAAATCATTCACTGCACACGGCTGCGGTCCGGCAGTACGTTCAGAGGCGGTGCATCTGTAGCAGTGCAGAGATCGTTTCCGCACTGAGCTGAACTCACTGCAAGCACTGAATTAAAGTAACAGCGCATTGTTTGCAGTAAATATGAACATGACTTGACACGTAGTAATTACACCATAAATGCATATTATTAAAGTCTACTGTGTTTCACAGTCAACACATGTGGCTATGTGGCTTTTTGGCTAGGTTTAAAGGGAAAGAGCACTTTTAGATAAAGAAGGCAATAATAGATGGCACTCGTGCGTAGGAAAGCAAACTTGTTTATGAACCGCAGGATTGCTTGTTATAAAGATTTAAATGCAAAAGAAAAGGCAGTAGAGCTGTCTATTTCTGTCAATGGTAAGTTTGTGATAAAGTAAGAAAAGTAGTTTAAATGTTTTGCCAATTGCTTGAGCAACTTAATATATAACTCTAGATGTAAATGCAAAAGTAAAAAGCATTGAATAATGTGTTGCTTATATTATATATATATATACACAGTGGGGGAAAAAGTATTTAGTCAGCCACCAATTGTGCAAGTTCTCCCACTTAAAAAGATGAGAGAGGCCTGTAATTTTCATCATAGGTATACCTCAACTATGAGAGACAAAATGAGAAAAAAAAAATCCAGAAAATCACATTGTAGGATTTTTAAAGAATTTATTTGCAGATGATAATGTGGAGCCATATAGTTAATATCAGTAATATGCAGCATGCACGATACAAGGAAATGGTCAGTAACATCATCACTTTGAGGTACGATATCTATTTCAGTAAAATCAATTCCATGTGATATAATTCAATCTAGCATATGATTAAAATGATGAGTGGGCCCGGTGACGTTTTGCTTGACTCCAATATAGTTTATTAGGTCAGTAAACACAAGTCCTAATGCATCATTTGTACTATCAACGTGAATGTTAAAATCTCAGACAATTAGCGCTTTATCAACAGTAACCAATAGGTTTGAGAGGAAATCTGCAAATTATTTTAGGAAATCTGTATATGGCCCTGGCGGTCTATACACAGTAGCCAGAGCAAGAGATAGGATAAATCTATTTGACATATCTGACAGTGTAACATTAAGCAGAAGTATTTCTCTGAGTTAAACCTGTATCCTGTTTTCTGAGTAACATTGAGAATATCACTATATATTAGGGACATTCCCGATTCCTGCTGATGGTGTTTTGTCTGCCGAATTCGCCATTTAATTAGCTATTGAGCAATGCGAAAACTGCTGATAATTCTGCAAAGTAATGAAAGCTTACCAGAATCACACTGAAATGTGTTCCACTGTCTGTCCACTTGCCTGTCTGTGTGTATTAGAATAAATCTTATCTGATATTGACCCCTATCATCAACCCCAGTGGTGTTCGGTTGCTGCGCAGTCCTGGGAGTATGAATGAGCAGACACAGAGAGTTGGTGCACTACCAAAGCATTCTCAACTTTATTCAGGAAGATAGGTCATATTTATGCAAACAACATCAGCGCAGACATCCAATCAAAGTATTCAGGAGTTATATGTTACCTTATATGGATAGAAAAGGAATATAATTGTTGAATATAAGGCGTTAGTAAAATGTGCATATGTATTTGTCTAGCTGTTTAGGGGTGGTTTCAGTTCCTCACCCGAAACAGCATCAGCACAATGTGTATGTGTAAAAGAAAAAGTACATGAAGTACATCTTGTAAGATAAAAGGACAGGAGAGTGAAGCCTTTAAATAATATTAACAATGGCCCATTTGAATCATTTATGATTCAATGCTTCACTCTGAAGATATGTTGAGGCTATTTTCTACTTTGTGCCTTTCCTTAGTTCTTAGTCTGCTCTGTCGTGTTGTGTGTTGGCCCAGAATAACTAATCAGCTCCCATACAGACGTAATGCTGCATGTTCAGCTCTTTTACCCCTCATGTGTTCTGTGGCGAGGGGGGCGTGGTTCAGCGAGGTCTGCAGTGGGAGAGAGAGTTGGGAGACGAGCAGTGAGTAAGTGGGTCAAATGCAAATGACAAACACCTGTGTCTTGTTCCAGTAATTGGCGTGGAGAGACAGCATAAAAAGGCCCGGGAATGAGCTGGCCGGTAGAGTGAGACTGACTGCTCTGGAGACTCTGCTTGCTCTGGAGAGCCCTGTGATTGTTTTCATATGCAATTGTACTATATTGAGTGCTGGTAGCGCGATGGTCTGTTTTATTTATTGAAGCCAAATAAAATCACCAGCAGCAGTCAAGCCGACCCCGTCCTCTTCCTTCTCAAGTCATTGACTTTGTGACTATGTTCATTCCTACTCAATCTAAACGTCCCCCTTAATGCAGTTAAATTCAAGTTTATTTGTATAGTGCTTTTCACGATACAAATCGTTGCAAAGCAGCTTTACAGAAAAGTTTTTCAGTTTCTACAATATATTTAGTAGTAGCTTGTCAGTGGTGACTGTCAAATTGATGTCCATATGGCAGAAATGTACGGTAAAATTCAGTTAATGACGTATTCAAAAAGACGAACACTTAACAGCAAAGATTATATGTTGCAATCAAACTTGTAGCTAAATTTGGTAGTTTGTTGTTTCAGGGTTGGCATCATCTGAGGGGTTTGCATCATCTCTTCTCAGGTGTTCAGTCATTTCAGGTCTTTGTAAGGGCTGGATCCAGACTGAAGCTTGTGTAAATCCTAGTCATCACGGGATGTCAATCCCAGCAGAAACAGAGAAACAAATAGAGACATAATTAGTATAGCTGCTGTTCCAACCAAGCAAAAATTATTTAATCAACCCAAGCTAAAGAATAATAATGTGCATTTGATCAGATATAACTGCAGTACACGATTATGAGATGCATTATTTGAATGCTTGGCCAAAGAGATGTGTCTTTAATCTAGATTTAAATAGAGAGAGTGTGTCTGAACCCTGAACGTTATCAGGAAGGCTATTCCAGAGTTTGGGAGCCAAATGTACAAGCTCTACCTCCTTTAGTGGACTTTGCTATCCTAGGTACTACCAAAAGTCCAGAGTTTTGCGACCTTAGGGAGCGTCATGGTCTGCTTGGTCACTGTCATAACTTGGGAGAAGCGATTAGTCCACAGAAGAGACAGACGGCAGCGAGTGAGTGTTTTGCATAATACTTGTTATAGATCTGTTGTTTAAATTATTACTTGCTGCTAGGAAGGAATATTTCGTTTTCTATCTATTTCTACTTTGTATTTTCGTTGGAGTTTGTATTTTTGATTACACTTACTAGTAACTTTAATAATTGCCCTTGGCTAAGAAGGAGCCTGTATTATTTGCATTGCTCGCTTCCTGCACTTAAGTGCGAACTATAGTTTCGATTTGAGGAATTGCCCTGCTATTGGCTGTGCTAATTAGAACGCGGCCACAGCTGTTTTCACTTGACTGTGTATTTATTTGATGTCTGTGCACTGATGCACTGATGTTCAGCCCTCCTCGTATGAAGACCAACGAGTGTAAAGACCTGCGACTTTACCTGCATGATTTCACCTAGCCACCTAGCAGGCAACTCACTTAAGTATACTTTTTATCTTCCCTGTACACACTCTCCTTTTCTGTCCTCTCTTTTCCACTTCTATCATGTGTTTCCAAAACATTTCGGTTGTCTTTCGACAATGCTCTAACATCACATGCAGACGGCAACGCAATGTTGCTAACATGCACCCTATCTCTACATCATCTACTGCACCTCTTTCTTTTTCTGTGGGTCCCTGGAATTGTCAGTCAGCTGTCAACAAAGCAGACTTCATTTCGGCTTTTTCTTTACAATCCACACTCAGTATCTTGGGCTTGACTGAGACCTGGATTCGTCCAGAAGACTCTGCAACCCCAGCTGCTCCAGCTAACAATTTCTCTTTCTCTCACCCACCCTGTCAGGTTGGCCGGGGTGGGGGCACTGGTCTGCTCATTTCTAACAATTGGAAATACTCAACCCACTCTCCCCTATGCAATTATAACTTATTTGAATCTCATGCGATTACTGTAACAGCTCCTATAAAACTCCAGGTT
>NW_015506233.1:73047-87296 GCF_001515645.1 Sinocyclocheilus grahami | reverse complement strand
GGATGTCAATCCCAGCAGAAACAGAGAAACAAATAGAGACATAATTAGTATAGCTGCTGTTCCAACCAAGCAAAAATTATTTAATCAACCCAAGCTAAAGAATAATAATGTGCATTTGATCAGATATAACTGCAGTACACGATTATGAGATGCATTATTTGAATGCTTGGCCAAAGAGATGTGTCTTTAATCTAGATTTAAATAGAGAGAGTGTGTCTGAACCCTGAACGTTATCAGGAAGGCTATTCCAGAGTTTGGGAGCCAAATGTACAAGCTCTACCTCCTTTAGTGGACTTTGCTATCCTAGGTACTACCAAAAGTCCAGAGTTTTGCGACCTTAGGGAGCGTCATGGTCTGCTTGGTCACTGTCATAACTTGGGAGAAGCGATTAGTCCACAGAAGAGACAGACGGCAGCGAGTGAGTGTTTTGCATAATACTTGTTATAGATCTGTTGTTTAAATTATTACTTGCTGCTAGGAAGGAATATTTCGTTTTCTATCTATTTCTACTTTGTATTTTCGTTGGAGTTTGTATTTTTGATTACACTTACTAGTAACTTTAATAATTGCCCTTGGCTAAGAAGGAGCCTGTATTATTTGCATTGCTCGCTTCCTGCACTTAAGTGCGAACTATAGTTTCGATTTGAGGAATTGCCCTGCTATTGGCTGTGCTAATTAGAACGCGGCCACAGCTGTTTTCACTTGACTGTGTATTTATTTGATGTCTGTGCACTGATGCGGAAGAGTTCAGCCCTCCTCGTATGAAGACCAACGAGTGTAAAGACCTGCGACTTTACCTGCATGATTTCACCTAGCAATGAAACCGGCAACTCACTTAAGTATACTTTTTATCTTCCCTGTACACACTCTCCTTTTCTGTCCTCTCTTTTCCACTTCTATCATGTGTTTCCAAAACATTTCGGTTGTCTTTCGACAATGCTCTAACATCACATGCAGACGGCAACGCAATGTTGCTAACATGCACCCTATCTCTACATCATCTACTGCACCTCTTTCTTTTTCTGTGGGTCCCTGGAATTGTCAGTCAGCTGTCAACAAAGCAGACTTCATTTCGGCTTTTTCTTTACAATCCACACTCAGCATCTTGGGCTTGACTGAGACCTGGATTCGTCCAGAAGACTCTGCAACCCCAGCTGCTCCAGCTAACAATTTCTCTTTCTCTCACCCACCCTGTCAGGTTGGCCGGGGTGGGGGCACTGGTCTGCTCATTTCTAACAATTGGAAATACTCAACCCACTCTCCCCTATGCAATTATAACTCATTTGAATCTTATGCGATTACTGTAACAGCTCCTATAAAACTCCAGGTTTTGATAGTTTAACGCCCTCCTGGGCAAATTCTAGCCACCTTCCTAGAAGAGCTGGATGAGCTGCTGTCCTCATTCCCGAAGGATGGCAGTCCACTTTTAGTCTTTGGCGACTTCAACATTCATCTGGACAAGCCTTATGCTACAGACTTCCATTCACTCCTTGCTTCATTTGATCTCAAACGACTTACCACTACAAGCACACACAAATCAGGCAACCAACTTGACTTAATTTACACACACAATTGTATTGCAGAAAACATTTTGGTAAAACCACTACACATCTCTGACCATTTTTTCATTACATTTAAACTACATTTTGTTACCTGTGTGCCACCAACCCCTAATCGGTTACGTTTAGACGAAAACCTATGCTCCCTTTCACCCTCCCATCTTTTCTCTGTAGTATCCTCCTCTCTTCCCTCACCTACTCATTTCTCATCGCTGGATGTGAATGTAGCAACTGACACTTTATGCTCTACTTTAACCTCTTTTCTAGACTATTAAATTCAATTAAGAAATTAAATTTAGACTTGACATTAAATTCTCTTCTCTGTCCCCCTCCACCACCTCCCACCACTTCTATAACAGCTGATGATTTTGCCACATTTTCACAGACACAACTAGAACAATCCGTAGTCAATTCTCAGCCCCACACACACAGGACTTCAAATCAACCACACCCACTGCTAAAACTCCCATCTTCTCCTTCTGCCCCCTCACTGAGGCCCTCTTCAGCCATCCTACAACATGCCCTCTAGACCCAATCCCCTCACACATTCTCCAAGCAATCTCTCCTACACTTTTACCAGCACTCACACATATCAATACATCTCTCCTCACAGGCACTTTACCCACTTTATTCAAGCAGGCACCTACATTAAACACTTCACTTACAGATAGCTACAGACCTGTCTCTCTCCTTCCATTCATAGCGAAAACTCTCAAATGAGTTGTTTTCAACCAGATATCATTGTTTCTTTCACAGAACTTGCGGATGGCAAAAGCTGATTCCAAATCATCAGTTTTTATTCTGCTGGATATATCTGCTGCCTTTGATACTGTCAATCATCAGATCCTCCTGTCTGCACTCTCTTCACTGGGCATCACAAGGATTCCACTTCGCTGGTTTGAATCCTATCTCACTGGTAGGTCTTTCAGGGTGGCCTGGGGAGGGGCGGTCTCTAAAGCACATCAACTGGTCACTGGGGTTCCTCAGGGATCAGTTCTTGGACCCCTCCTCTTCTCCATATACACTACATCACTGGTTCCCATCATACAGGCACATGGCTTCTCCTACCATTGCTATGCTGATGACACTCAGCTCTATCTTTCATTTATACCAGATGATCCAACTGTAGCTGCACGGATCTCAGGCTGCCTGGCGGACATCTCGGCATGGATGAAAGAACATCACCTACAGCTCAACCTGGCAAAGACTGAGCTTCTTGTCTTCCCTGCCACTCCAACTCTACAGCATGATTTCACCATCCAGCTAGGTTCTTCTACAATTACCCCATCGACTTTGGTCAGAAATCTTGGTGTAATCTTTGATGACCAGCTGAAATTCAAAGACCACATTGCAAAGACTGCTCGATCTTGCAGGTTTGCATTGCACAACATCAGAAAGATTAGGCCCTTTCAAACGGAGCATGCTGCACAACTTCTTGTCCAGGCCCTTGTCATTTCTAGGCTGGACTGCTGCAATGCTCTTCTGGCTGGACTTCCATCAAGCACAATCAAACTTCTACAAATTAGGGATGCTCTGATTGATCGGCTACCGATCACTATCGGCCGATAATCACGTTGGGATGATCGATCAAAAGGCCGATCTCAAGCTGATGACGCTTGATGAGAGGTTTGGCACGACATGCAGCGGCACCATCTCAGTCTCTGTCTGGCGCGGGTGAAATACCGTATTGACCCGAATATAAGATTATGTTTTTTTTCTTGGAAATGCATCTGAAAAAACGCGGCCATCTTATATTCAGGGTCTAAACTTTGACATGTCAATAATACACCCACAACAATAGGTGGCACCAAATATGCATAAAATGAGTGTGCCATGAAATACGTAATGTGTGTTGTAAAGATCGCGAGTAAAAACAAAAGAGAAAGAAAACCTTACAGCTGCATGAGTCGTGACTGTCACGTTAGCCTGATGGGACCAAACTCCCTTTTTGATTTTAAAACGTAAGACAGTACCCAGATTTGAAGACTACAGTAAGATTTAACTTTTACTCTTAATAAGATTTTGGTAGGCTACTATTAGATGGATAGCCCTAAATGTCCTAATTCAGATGGGCTACCTGTTTTTTTTTTAATTTTTATTTTTTTATTAAGTGTATATTTCTTTAATGTGATTGTTGGTACATTTTACCATACTTTCAAAACCAAAATTAAAATAGGAAAAATATGCAATATGAAAATAATTGAAGACGAAAAGTGTTTTACTGGGAAAAAACAAGATTTGGCTTTTAAAAAGCCTTTTTCCAAAAGGTACATCTGGAAAAAATGGGGTCGTCTTATAATCAGGGTCGTCTTATATTTGGGCCAATACGGTGATTATAATTCTGAAGGTGAGGTACTTGCCTTAATATTTTTTCATTAAGTAACTTAAAGTAATTTGAAAACGTTGTGTGAGGTGTAATTTCACAAACAGCGTGAGTGAATCACCGCGCGCTCTCTCTCTCTCTCTCTCTCAAAATACGCAAATGGCTTCAAATCACCACACATCGCATCTGTCTATAAGCGAGCTGCACGCTGCACAGTTGACACAGGAATTGTCACTTGCACAATCGAGGCAGTGTCACATCGTCACTAAAGTTGATAAATTGCATTTCTTTATAATTCTTGCCAGCGTTTAACCATTCAGCGGTCACGCGCTCATGTACACTCGCAGCACACACATAACGCCAGGTTCACATTACTCCGTTTGCAGTGCATACGTGGTGCATATTTTTTCCGCGCTCATGTTAACGAATTAAAGCGTTCACTGCACACGGTTGCGGTCCGGCAGTGCGTTCAGGAGCTGTGCGTATATATATATATTGTAGTTTCTATACTAAATGATATGTCAGTCAGAACTGCACTAATCATATAGTTTATTCTTTACCTGGAGATAACTTGAAAAACACAAACCATATATTCTGTCAGGACCACTATCGTCAAAATGATAGATACTTAGCATAAAGTTTGGTTTGGCGGTATGGTTCTGTTCTGGGCAAAAAACCTCCCTGCCCATCCATGCAGCCTGTCATGAATGAGCAGGGAGAGCAGCAATAATAACCCCCCCAGGGTTAACAGAACAGAACAAGGCAGATATCATTAATGTACTCAATGATATTTAAGTGTAACACTTTATTCAAGATAAAGGAGTCTGATTAGCAAGGAATATCAGAAAGCTAAGTCCTGACTGTGGCAAAAGGTGGAGCTGGGGATGGAGGAGGGTAATTTGCTCCGAAGCAAGCTGAAAAGCTGCTGAATAATACTGAATACAGCTTATATAGGAATGCCGCGATAGGTGTCATATTCCTATAGGTAGATGTGATCAGCTGAGAATCAGCTGATGCAAGCTTGACTCACGTGACCTGCCAGAACTAACGCTAAAGCTTAATTTTTCGCAATCGTGTGTTTATTGTCTTCACATTTCATCAGTAAAAGTGTTTCTGCTTTTTATTCAGCTCAGCTACAGCGATAGCTGGATGCTTTTGTCCATATTAGGGATTTCCTGCACGTCATAAATTATTACTTCTATGAGTCTATTTTTGACTTTCTGGCGAGAGCGCCCTCTGGCTTCGAGTATGAATGAAACACACACTGCATGAGAGTGTTCAGTGCTCCTGATATTCACATCTCCTCATTTTGGATATGAATAAAATGTCAGGTCATGCACAGACTATCGATATTGTCTCTTTGAATTTAAATCTAGAAACCTCTATGTTAACTCACCTGCTCGAATAAAGTGCGAGGGAAACATTTACATTTTATTAAAATTAAATATTTATCAAATATAAAAAATGCAGCTAACGTAGTTCTACACACAGCAATATAAACAAAGGTGCTTGCTCTCTTGGGAAAAGTTTAAAGGGCGTCGAGGGATTTCGTTTTTTTGTTATCTGACTAAAAACTATTCATACTTTGAACTATTATTATTACAGTATTTATTAAAAAAAAATCTGGAGTGCATTAAAATAATTATCACAACACTGGTTAAACACTGGCTTATACAGATTTTCTCATCCTCCAAATTATACTTATCAATCCTGTTTTTATTATCATTTAAAAAAAGAATAAATTCAGAACAGGATTAGAATAGAATTCTATTTTAAATAAGACAAATACATTTTTTTCTACAACAACAACAACAATAGTGTGTCCAACAGCAAAACCACCATACCCTGTAAACTCAATAATAATAATAATAATAATATAATTCAGTTTCTGTCACATCTGAATCTGATGATGAGGAGGAGGGGGAGGAGGAGCAAGAAGAAGGTGTCACTTTTACAGATGTCACAGAAGCCCTCTCCACTGGGAATGATTATGGTCAGCGGACTCTTTTCCCCCACACTACAGATGTGCATCACATACAATCAACCTAATTTCCACAGGTGAGGTTGAGAAATACTTAACTTTCCGTACATTAAAGCTGTGTATAGGATTAGTATAGCAAAATGCACAGCTCTTTCTACTTCCAAAGTAATTAAAAAGGTGCAAAGAAAAATTATTTAACTTTTAAACTTAAAATGGTCTTTTCTGTTTTCTTTTTCAAAACTGTGTCACGGCATTTGCTGCTGTATCAATACAGAAGCATCCGTTTGGATACACATATCAGCAAGGAGCACAGCCCTATTAAAAGCCGTGTTCCATGTGCCCCTTTTATACTTTGAGCACCTGCCCCTTCAAAGGTCTCTGCACGGCCCTGAATTAGGCAATGGTCTCTTGATGTACATTCTCACTGAGGACTAAACACCACTGAAGATGAAATCGCCTCTGGTCCAAAAGACAAATAATAACTGAATTTACACAAAGAGCCTGTTAAAAAGTTTACATATACTGAAATCTTATTTTTTCCACTCTCTCCCATAAAAATGCACACTCATACAGTAGAGACACACACTCCTAACCCTAACCAGGCACTATAAACAAAAACACTTACACACACACAAAAAAAACGTGTTGTCAGTGACGCCCTGTGACTTTATCAATAAAATGGTTTTCGTTGGTATTCTTGAAGCAGTTAAACTTTCAGCTTCGCTATTAATACAAACGCTGCTGCTGAACACTGTTGAGAGTTCATTCACACAGCTAAACACAAGGTGATTTTCCCTCACCACTTATTTTCTAATAATTATCATGATCACTGGCTGTGCCCCGGTTGTCCACTAGAGAGCATTCCACCCCAAACTGTTTCTGCCTCACTAACTACATGTTCCATAATCTGTTGCCCAGGCTCATCAGCACTCATTGTTTGCACCTGTGTCTCGTTAGCCTTGTTAGCTCACCCTGTTCTCTCTGTTATTCTTGGCTAAAGCCCTATTCGCACAGGATTAGTATTATCTGGCTATTTTGCATCCTCACCCAAATTATCTTCCCAAAGTTTCATTCTCAAACTTAAATCCGGTCATTCTTGAAGCCTTCTGCCCTTCGCCGTTTTCGACACGGAAAGACTTCACTTACTGTATCCAGTACGTGCTCTTCAGATTTACATCTAATGCACTAGCCAGTAGCATAAGTCGGAGCAGCTTTTCATATGCTATGGGGGCCACATCCAGGGGGCGGCTGCCACAAGACAAACGATGTCACATTGGGTGAGGGATGCTATTGCCCTAGTCCTTGGATGTCCATGCTACTCCGGGCTTGCATGTCCTTGAGTTAAGATCCCAAAGTCATGTCTAAGACCTCTTCGATGTTTGTGCACACACACTACACAACCTTGAGGGGTCCAAACACTATTTAAATATGTGTTACTCAGGTGCAAGTAATCCAATGACATCACCCACTGAGGTTATTTAAGCCAATTCTTGGCGTGTTTTATACACGTGCTTCACAACCGGTTGAGCAAAGAATGTTCTCATATGCATTATTGAAACGCAGCACCTCATTCACGCTTTTTCAGGGAACAGAGTTACAGTCCAGTAACCCGAGACGTTTCCCCAGTAATGGCTGTACATAAAGCAGCGCTGCACTCACAAACATTGCTTTATCAGGCATTACAGAAAATATTTAATGAAAATGACATCGTCTTTTTGACAGTTTCCCTTCAAATATACATTCATATAAAAACACCTGGCTGGGTTTTAACTTGGAAACGTGCAGTGCTCATGTTTATAAAATAAACTCAAAGTCCTTTGGAAAATCTATGTGTGGTGGTCAGTTTCAGTATTGTGGTGGGACAACACAAATAAATCAATGTATGGGAAACACTGCAATGCAACAAATCACTAAAATAAATGAGCTAAAAGATCAAATGTATAGGTACATACCATTACAATGACATCTGGAAGGTTAGCTGTCATCATGGAGAGGGTGTCTCTCAAGGTAAGGGTCTTTGCCATCAGGACTTCAAGCGTGGGTAGTAAAGCACCATAAGAACAGTTATCCCCTTGTAAAATATCCAGTGCAGCTGTAAGATCATTCTTCATTGCGATGCAGTCCTCATGCAAGCACTGGTACTCCTTGCCATTGAAGCACTTAACTTCCAGCTTGGTGCACAAGCTATTTAGTGCATTCATGGGAATTTCTGTGATTCTGGAAACAGCCTTGTGAAAGGAATTCCACTTTGAGGATAAGGGGACCATGCAGGAGCTTTCTCTGACTCACTTCCTGCACTTGTTCTGATGCAAACGTTGATCTGCTTGCCTTTGTCCAAAGAGCTGTGCATTTTGCTATACTAATCCTATACACAGCTTTAATGTACTAAAAGTTAAGTATTTCTCAACGTCACCTGTGGAAATTAGGTTGATTGTATGTGATGCACATCAGTAGTGTGGGGGAAGAGTCCGCTGACCATAATCATTCTCAGTGGAGAGGGCTTCTGTGACATCTGTAAAAGTGACACCTTCTTCTTGCTCCTCCTCCCCCTCCTCCTCATCATCAGATTCAGATGTGACAGTCTGATATGTTTAAAACGCCTTGATGAAATTAGATGCATTTTCTGTCACTGTCGCAACAACTTTAAGTATTCCATATGATGAGTGAATTTGTTCTAACTCCACAGCAATAATGTCAAATGTGTGTCTGCCTCTCAATATCTTACATGCTAAAGCAGCTTTGTTGCGCTTCAAAGTGTCTCTGTTCATCCAGAGAAGTGTTACACCCATATAGCTTCTGTTGCTTCCTGATGTCAGCGGTTGTGGAAACGAAGCCTACCTCTTCCAACGCCTTTAAATTAGCTTTCCTCATTGCATATTCTCTCTCCAGGTATGCAGCAAATGTCTGTAGTAGCCTTACCTTGTTGTGGGTATTTTTTCTATGATGCGGCGAAAGGAGGGTGATTCCACAGTGGAAATAGGTAGCATATTCTCCACAATATACCCAGCGACGAGTTTGTTCAGACCTTCTCTACTTACGGTTGGTGTTGGATGGGAGAAATCCAGTTTCTGTTCTCTAGATGGAGAAGGACATCCACTGGCACTGTACGCAACAGTAAAAGTTGATGAATTGCTCTCCACGCCCGGTACTTTCTCGCGAAGCTTTACCATGCTGTGCTGCCCTTTCAGGTGTTTAAACAAATTGGATGTGGAGTTTTTCGCGGTTGAAAAAAGTTTTCTTCCCCCACATAAATGACAATGCACAATAATGCAACAATCCAGTTACAGAACGCATACTTTTCTCTCTCCATGCTGAGCTTGTTTTTGTTTGTTATACCCACATTGCAGGTGCTTACCAATCAAAGTAGGTCTTGGGTAGACGATGTTGTGTGTGCGACAGGCAGGCATCTATGTGAGACTTAAGGCCCTTTCACACGGGACGCGGCAAGCGGTGGAATCGCTGCGCGGCTGCCGCTTTCTCTTGTAGTGGAAGCGTTTTGTGCAGTTGAGGCGGTGGTCGCGTTGCGGTCTCGGAGCGGACGTTGCCATAGTTACAATTTTCAACATCACCTTTGTATTTACTAAAAACTAAATAAAACATAACGGAAATTTGTGTTTGTCATCCTGTCATTAATTATTGTCATTATTATATATATTTTTTCGTTTGGCACAAGTGGAGTTGTTTTTGAAGATTTGCCTTAAGAACAAGGTCACGATTTAAGCAAATATTTGAGGGAAATATAATTTTAAAGGAATATTTAGAAGATTACTTGTGCCTAAACAATGCATCCCAGGCACAGGGCTTTGCTGGAAATGCAAAAACTTCTTATTGATGTGCTCATGCATAAAAGGAAAAAGAGAAGAGCAGGGAGACTATCAACACAGACTATTACAATGACCCTCTCAGGTTCAAGACTTACTTCAGGCTTACCCCTGAACTTTTTTAACTACTTCGTGAGAAGGTGGCAACAAGGATCACAAGGCAGGAACAAACATGAGGAAACCCATCATTTCAAAGAAGCGGCTTTCCATCTGTCTCAGGTAAATGCAATAACTTCATTACATTTGTTATAGTTTGACAACTCTTCAAAATACTTGATAACTGTTCTAAATACAATTTTATTAGTAAGTTGAGTAAATAAAAAAAGAAAAACATGTTAACTTTTTTTAAAACCGTTTTTAATAATCAAAATGAGTTTGTGTGCATATATACTGTATATATATATATATCCCTGTTACATAAATAAGAACATTAGGTTAGACAAAAGCGCTAACCCAGAACATCAGCCATCAGTTGTGCTACTAACAGTGTCTGAGAACATACAACTGTATATCTGTTTTTAGAGTTACGTCTCTTTAAACTGAATGGCATGCAGGACCCGCATAATTTCAATGCGGGCTGTAGATTTTTGTATCTTGCTCAGTCTCTTAAAAGTTGGTACAAGACTCATGAGGAAGAGTTCATCCTCATTGCTACAGTCTTTAAGCTGCTTGGAGATTTCATCAGTTCTTGTTGTTTCTTGTAAAGATAAGCAGAGAGAGACAGGAACTCAATTGAGAAAGTTGGCGCCTGGGCTGACCATGGTTCAGCTTTTACGACTCTCATATGGTTTGTGTGATGTTCGCAAATGCCTTACAATACACATCATTGTTTCAAAGCAGCTTTACAGAATGTCATGATGTTAATGTTTACAATATCTTATTTTTATATGATTTAGTTGCATGATACCCAATATTTGTTTTTTGTTTTTTTTTCAATAAAGTTTTCTTGCAACTGGAGATTCATTTGTGAGCATAGCTTTCAGCTACAGAGTGGGAACTTCAACGGTAGCAACAATTGTGGATGAGGTCACCAAGGTCATCTGGGATGTGTTGGTGAATGAATATATGACAGTACCAGCAACGCAAGATTGGGTGGAAATCGCTAAAGAGTTTCAGGAGAGGTGGAACTTTCCAAACTGCATTGGAGCTATTGATGGTAAACATGTGGTGTTACAAGCTCCACCAAACTCTGGGTCATTATATTTCAACTATAAGGGCACACACTCGATTGTCCTTCTGGCATTAGTTGATGCACATTATCTGTTTCGAGTTATTGATGTTGGAGCTTTTGGAAGAAACAGTGATGGAGGAGTATTTTCCTGTTCCTCTTTGGGAAAAAGATTGAAAGAGGAAAAACTTGGCATTCCAATGGACACACCACTACCAGGGGCAGAAAGCCTTGGGCCTATGCCACATGTCTTTGTTGGAGATGAAAGCACCATAATGGCCCACTGCAAAAAACATCTGATGAGGCCCTTTCCAGGACAGCAGCTCACAACAGAGAAGATATAACTATCGTTTGTCCCGGACAAGAAGAGTAGTAGAGAATGCCTTTGGCATACTCTCCAATGAGTGGAGAGTATATAGACGGGTGATGGCTGTTACGCCTGAGAAAGCAGAGGCGATTGTGAAAACCACATGCATTCTGCACAATTTCCTACGGATTCATGGCAACAAATGTGAGGCAGAGCATGCAGTAAGAAGTTCTCCATGTGACTCCCAGGATTCTTTGCAGCCAGTATTAAGAATGGGAGCCAACAGCAGCAGCAGCAGCAGACTGCTCCTGGAGTGTCCTGGCAACACTCCATTGAATAAACTAATATAATCAACTGGCAACAGATATTAAACTAAACTAGGAAAAATCTGTTTCAAATGTGTATAGTTACAGTAATCAGTATATAGTATATAGTAATACAATCAAAAAGTCGATTAATCAGTAGATAATGAAAAGCAGTTGTTACAGTAAACAAAAAAATTATTAAATACAACGGATTGCTTATTACTGATTTGTGTCTATCTAGCCTTCTTGAACCTGATGCACACCTTTCAAAAGTGAAACACACACACACACACACACACACATCTGGTTTACTATCCTTGTGGGGACTCTCCATAGACGTAATGGTTTTTATACTGTAAAAACAGTATTTTCTATCGCCCTACTACACCAACCCTACAGCTATAACTACCCTCACAGGAAACTTTCTGCATTTTTACATTCTAAAAAAAAAAAACTCATTGTGTGTGATTTATAAACTTGTTTTCCCAAGGGGAAATGCATTCTTTCTGAATAAAGGTATTAATTTAAATGCATTCTTTCTGAATAAAAGTATTAATTAAAATGATTGGATAATTAAATAGTGTAAACATTTAAAAAAATGTTACATAAACAAATTTCTGAATACATCACTGTTTCCATAAAATTATTAATCAGCAAAACTGATTTATATTGTATCTGTATCATTATATTTGAACGACTGTGTGTGTGTGTGTGTGTGTGTGTGTGTGTGTATATATATATATATTCCGTGTAATGACCATGGACCCTTAACTCCGAATCCGTGGTGGCATCACGGAATCGCCGAAAATTCCGTGATGGGCTCACAGAAGTGATACCAATTTAAGTCAGTGACAGGCATCAGCCATGGTCCACGCACGGATAACCAGATTCAAATATAACTGCATCGGAGTCATTCTTTTTACGTGGTCCACACACGGATCCACTGGTTCAACACCAGCGCTGCCTCAATTGATGTAATTTTCTAATTTGGAAATATAAGCCTATCACTTTAAATATTCTGGGCTTATTTAGACCTACTTCAAAAAAACTTCATGTGAAATATTTTTTCACCATGCCCGAAGCATTGTTCTGTAGTCATTTGAGCGCTAGCTTCCTCTGATCGGCTCAAGCTCAATCTTCCGTGGTCACCACAGTTTCACCCTCACTGGACGTTATTTAGGCTATAGGCCAAAGTAGTTTGTTCGTTTTGACACTTGAAGTCTTCAAGACGGTGTCTGCGATGGCAATTAATCTGTCAACCTCTCATCTACCCCTGTTTTCATATAATTCAGTTTGATCAGTTTGTTGCCTTTTGCTTATTGTGAATTTCTGTGGCGGCACCACGGAGTCTTCATTCATCAATCGAAGTTGATGGGCCTACAAGACTGAAAATTCTATGAGGGATGTAGGCTAGCCTATAATGCAAATGTGAGTAGCCTACAGGCTCATGGTCTTCACACCGATTAACTGTTTCAAACAGATCATGCAGATTGGTAGGCCTATTTTTGTTATTTTCATCATCGTCATTTGTTATTCTTATTATTAGGCTAAGACACATGACCATTTTCTTGACCAAGTCTTCCAGAACAATTTCACTATGCCTTTAATGTTGACCACATAGGCTATTGATTACAATCTGTTGCATAGGCTACCCGACATCCCGTGATGGGACCACGGAATTTAAGAGCTCTTTCATTTGGAAACTTAAACTCTTTTTGAGTTAGGCTACAATAGCAATTTGATAGTAACGTTAGGCCTAACCTGATATTTTGTCCTAACATTAATTCTGATAATGGTTGTAGGCCTATAATTTTGAGTCAATAACTGAAACCCGTGATCGGACCACGGTGGCCTATCCGTGGGCGACACACAGATTGGCAGGTCTGGTTAATGGGCCTCAATCACAAACTCTCAAATGTAGCCATTAGACTATTAGAAAGTCTAATAGTCAACTTTGTTACAATGTCAATGTCATTTGTCATTTTGTTTTGCCCTGTCAAAAAAAAACAAATAGATTGACGGATAGTTGGCCAGGGAACCATGACGAGTCCACAGATTTGCACGCGCCCCCACCCTCCCCCCCTCCGTCCAAACAATATTTGGACTAATTTACAAATGATTATTACTGTTTATTGGAAATTTACAGATAGGCCTATAGGCCTATAAAAGAAAGAAAACCAGATAAAGACTCAATAAATTAATATTAAATCGGAAGAGTCTGTTGCTATGACGGCTGTAATGTAGTTTGTAGATCGGGAAGAATCGTTTGAGACCTCCGTGAGACTCGAGACCGGTGAGTGGTGCAGGTGTCGCTCATTATCAATTACTCCACCGGCCTCGCTCTGTTCCCACAGCTCTCAGCCCCGCCCCTCTCGTCACATACCCCCATCGCCCCTCGCAGGCCGGGGGTACTCCCGAGACTGCGCTCTACTACAGTTATCGGATTAGTGTATATTACAACACAGTTAAAAGATTGACACCATTGTTATATAGGTGAAATGTCTTAGCAATTAAGGATTTTTTTTTTTTTTTTTTACAATGATAACAGAAGTAATACATTCTTCTTTCTGGTTTACAGCATCACCATACCATGTCGAAGAGGGGAGGGGGGCTGAAGAAAACTTGCCCTGCTTGTAAGGAGAAGATTTTTAATGGATTTAAAATGTGCCCTAACTGCAAGGCCCCACAGCCTAAAAATCTTAGATTAAAAAAAAAAATCGAAAAATTTGAACAAAAAAAAGACACATGGGTAGCAAACAACAAAAGAAATCAGGTGATCTCCCAC
>NW_015506233.1:57064-71215 GCF_001515645.1 Sinocyclocheilus grahami | reverse complement strand
GTTAGGCCTAACCTGATATTTTGTCCTAACATTAATTCTGATAATGGTTGTAGGCCTATAATTTTGAGTCAATAACTGAAACCCGTGATCGGACCACGGTGGCCTATACGTGGGCGACACACAGATTGTCAGGTCTGGTTAATGGGCCTCAATCAGAAACTCTAAAATGTAGCCTATTAGACTATTAGAAAGTCTAATAGTCAACTTTGTTACAATGTCAATGTCATTTGTCATTTTGTTTTGCCCTGTCAAAAAAAAACAAATAGATTGACGGATAGTTGGCCAGGGAACCATGACGAGTCCACAGATTTGCACGCGCCCCCACCCTCCAGCCAGTAGTCCAAACAATATTTGGACTAATTTACAAATGATTATTACTGTTTATTGGAAATTTACAGATAGGCCTATATAAACAACAAAGAAAGAAAACCAGATAAAGACTCAATAAATTAATATTAAATCGGAAGAGTCTGTTGCTATGACGGCTGTAATGTAGTTTGTAGATCGGGAAGAATCGTTTGAGACCTCCGTGAGACTCGAGACCGGTGAGTGGTGCAGGTGTCGCTCATTATCAATTACTCCACCGGCCTCGCTCTGTTCCCACAGCTCTCAGCCCCGCCCCTCTCGTCACATACCCCCATCGCCCCTCGCAGGCCGGGGGTACTCCCGAGACTGCGCTCTACTACAGTTATCGGATTAGTGTATATTACAACACAGTTAAAAGATTGACACCATTGTTATATAGGTGAAATGTCTTAGCAATTAAGGATTTTTTTTTTTTTTTTTTACAATGATAACAGAAGTAATACATTCTTCTTTCTGGTTTACAGCATCACCATACCATGTCGAAGAGGGGAGGGGGGCTGAAGAAAACTTGCCCTGCTTGTAAGGAGAAGATTTTTAATGGATTTAAAATGTGCCCTAACTGCAAGGCCCCACAGCCTAAAAATCGTAGATTAAAATAAAAAAATCGAAAAATTTGAACAAAAAAAGGACACATGGGTAGCGAACAACAAAAGAAATCAGGTGATCTCCCACATACTGGATGATGCAGTCATTTTGGTAAGTAACAATTGTGCTATGTCACCATAGTAGAAATTATCTTATCAAAATGACATAGGTCCTGGTGGCGTGCAGTGATTTTGGGGTCTTTGAAATGCATGTATTTTTTCAAATGGCAGGTTAGCGTTTCTTAATTGGTGCTATCACTATGCGGGTTAGTGGCAGTTTTACACACCTTTCAGGATATATATTTGACTTTCTGATTCTGAGACAAGATTATGCATCATATTTATGGAGGCTATTTATTCAACAGTTTGAGCATCTTAACTTTACCCTATTATCATTTAAAAATGTTGCAAACATAGACCAGAGACTCTCAGGATCAGAGAGCTCTTCACAGCTCTTCATATCAAGAACAGTTGACTTTTCCCTTGTGAGCGGCTTGCGCACGTGCCAGTATGTTAGCACATGTCGTCCAGTTGACATCAAATCTTGTGGGCGGTGTAGCGTCTCGACCAATCTGACACACTAATTTTAATTTGATTTAACAAATCAATTATTCATTAGATTAACAAATCGTCACAGTCCCCTCACTCAATAAACTGGATGCCAGGAGGTGTGACATGTGAACTGAACTTAGCCAATAAGACAGAGGTGCATTAGACAGCAGACCAGCAGAAATCTTATTATGCTACCATCTGACCATGTCAGTGAGTGAGCATTCACTGTCCACTGCTCTGTCATTGTGTTTTGTCAATATACTGTCTTCTCTTGTGATTTGTCAAATA
Organism: Sinocyclocheilus grahami; assembly: GCF_001515645.1. Taxonomy (NCBI): domain Eukaryota; kingdom Metazoa; phylum Chordata; class Actinopteri; order Cypriniformes; family Cyprinidae; genus Sinocyclocheilus; species Sinocyclocheilus grahami. The sequence goes on along the minus strand of NW_015506233.1, from coordinate 69,425 downwards.
AGTACAGTAGGCTTTGATCCTAAGATTTTCATGTTGACCTGTATTTGTGTCCCAACTTTGTGATATGCACACAAAGATCCATACACACCACACCAAAGCACTTGTAATTGTTTTTAATGTTTTTTTTCAGATAGAGAAGCTACACGCAGTTGGCTGGAGGCCTTTGCTCTTGCTTGCCTAAAGATCTGGCGTTGGGTGTAACTGTCAACAGACATGTTTTCAAAGAGATGTGGATATTTATATTTCTGTTAATTTTAGTTCATTTATTGTTTAAAAATATTTGACTAAAATGTATGAATGTGATATTCAAGTTAATAAGTACAGCATGTATTCCCTTAAAATGTTTAAAGTTAGGGGTTCTTTAAGAAGAGTTACTATTGAAGCGTAACAGGTCACATGACCAGGTTGAGTTGACCGCGGGACCGTTGCATTATGGGTTGAAGTAACATGGATGCAGAGAAACTAATGGTATGCAGAGCCTGAAAAAGAGTACCTTTATCTGCATGGTCCAAGAGGGCGCACACGGTAATTCATCTTTAAATCTGTTGCATTTTGTGTATAGTGTTATTTTATATCAGTTTACGTAAACAATGTTACGTGTAAATAGCGATGTCATTGGATTCTGATTTTTTGCATGTGTTCACTTGTGTATCAGCGGACATTTACATGAGAGACTTGAAAAGGACTCGACCTAAATGTATATTTTGAACATCATATGCTTTATTTCTTGTAGTTTTCACGGTGTCTGCTGAAAAGAGACAGATACAAAGAGACCAATAAACAGCAAAAAGACATCTGTATGAAGCGTGGCTATCATTTCATGAGACCAGTGCAGTTACATTGGGCACAAATGCACAAATGTGCGTGAAAAACATCCATGAGATCTTTAAAATTATGGTTGAAGGTGAGACTATATTTAACATATATTTTAAAAACTCATTTCAATTATTTTTATATTATTATATAGGCGTAGATGGTGGTGAGCAATGGTTGGAAATAGTGAGGGCAGATATGCTTCTCCGAGTATCTGAGGCGTGTGGGATGTAGGTTTATTTTGCCTTACCTTTAACATTTTGACCTAATTGCATATTGTACATTTTTGTGTTTGTACTGTTCTAGGAAATACAAACCAGGCAACAACCAGTAGCCAGTGCAAGGAGATAAAGAGAGGTGTAACATGGGCTCTTTTGGACTCGTTGAAGACCAGTCTTACCGCTGCATTCTGAATCATTTGTAGAGGTTTGATTGTGCTTGATGGAAGTCCAGCCAGAAGAGCATTGCAGTAGTCCAGCCTAGAAATGACAAGGGCCTGGACAAGAAGTTGTGCAGCATGCTCCATTAGAAAGGGCCTGACCTTTCTGATGTTGTGCAATGCAAACCTGCAAGATCGAGCAGTCTTTGCAATGTGGTCTTTGAAGGTCAGCTGGTCATGAAAGGTTACACAAAGATTTCTGACCAAAGTCGATGGGGTAATTGTAGAAGAACCTAGCTGGATGGAGAAATCATACTGTAGAGTTGGAGTGGCAGGGAAAAAAAGAACGTCAGTCTTTGCCAGGTTGATCTGTAGGTGATGTTCTTTCATCCATGCCGAGATGTTCGCCAGGCAGCCTGAGACCCGTGCAGCTACCGTTGGATCATCTGGTTGAAATGAAAGATAGAGCTGTGTGTCATCAGCACATTATAGAAGTGGTGGGAGGTGGTGGGAGGGGGACAGAGGAGAAAAAGTTTTGAAGAGATTACGTGTGTCTGGAGCGCTGTTGACAGATGACAGGCTACAAATGAAATGGTAATGGAATACACTGCAGATAAACAAAATATCTGTGCACTGATTTTTAAATGCATCCATGATAACATGTTTGCACAAATAGAAAGTAGGCTACTTTAATTTGATTATGATTAAAGACTATGTTTTATGAATTGGTCTCAGAGTGTGAGGAGTCCTTTGGATTACCTCTAAGTTATCCCAGACAGGTGCTGCTTTTAGCGCAAAATATTCTCCTAAATTGGCCTGTTATGAGCTACTTTTAGCCCTAGGGTTCTTTGTGAATATAGCCCCTGATTGTATATTATGTAATCTGTGTGTACACTTTTGAGAGACAACACTTACTCTCCGACCATTCCTCAGATTGGACAGCCACCATGTGTCTGGACCAGGAGGTTGGGACTACGGACGGTCCAGAATCAAATCTTAGCCCTCTTCCTACAGGACAAGGTGTTGAAGTGTACAGGCCTTCTTACCATAGCCTTGTTATTCCAGCTCACCGTATGTTGTCAGTAGGAAGAAGAACGAGAAAATGTGGTATAAAATAGACCAAATAGTGAACTGGCAGCTAACGTTAAATTAACTAAAGTTAGCATAAGCTGCCAGTTTGCTATTCTCAAATTTTTCTTCCAACCTACAGCACTTGGTGAGCTTGAACCACAGGGCTCTGGTTTAAGCTCTTTTTTCCAGATCTTTATTTTGACCTAATTGTATATTATGAGACAACGCCATCTCTCCACTCATCCCCAGATTCCACAGCCACCACGGTTATGGACCAGAAGGCAGGGACTACGGTCGATCCAGAACAGAATTTAAACCTTCCTCCTACAGGACAAGGTGTAAAGCTCTTCAGCTTTTTTTTGTGTTCTTTATCTTTTCAAGAATATGCTTGAGCATCAAATCTCTATATGTACTGAACCAAGTCTATTTGTCTATCTAGGGACAAGACGAATTCGGAGGAAGAAAGGTGAATTTAAATGTGACAAAGCTAATATTCTGCCATCTTTTACATTATCAACACATTCTGTCGGGAGAGAGAGAAGCCACAGCGTGTGAACGCGCCGCCATCTTGGATTTTCTGCATAGTGTGCATAGTGTATACATAGTGTATATAGATGCATTTACAGATACCCGAAGTTGTAGAGTTAAGCCACACCAAAAATATTTATTCTCTAATTTGTGTTTGATTTTTAATTATTTTCTTTTTGGCTACATTTGCATTTGGATTGTCTTCTATCACTACTGTATGTACTTATCTTACACAGTTGGAACTAAACAGAAAGATTGCCCCCACAACAACTGGGAGGTGCACCCATACAAGGGCATAATCCGGACAAGGCAGAGAAAGGTAGGACTGCAGATGCTTAATTATGTGACAGTTGCTATACTTACAGACAATATTGCCTCCATGCAATCAGAATATGGAGCATAATTCTGTTAACATCTTTAATTGTTATTCGGAATAAATCTGCAACCCCATTGTGTTTATAAAAGCTTAAAGCAACATTCATTTTTTCTCAGCCACTAAAGGCTCCTTCACACTTTTTGCAGTTCATATAACTTTTTGCAAACCTTTCACATGCTCACACTACAAGAACTACTTGGGCTTATTGTATATATAGTTGCTCTACAGTTCCTATAAGTGTTTTAGCTCTTACCTTGGGGTATGGTCTTCTCCCTGGGCTTATGAACCATGACTCACAATTTCAATTGATTAGTCAAGCAGCACAATAGCCAACTCGGCCAAGGCAGCAGAATTACTATTTTCTAAATCCATGTAGCCAACATTACAGATACAGTAATATAATTGTGTGTTACAATATGATTTATGCAGATTTACCCTTCCAGCCTGAACAGATCGGTGATCCAGCAGCTTTAGAAAGGCATGTCTTGACATTGAAGAAGCAGATACCTTCATGTATGCAAAAGCTTCAAAGATATCAAAACGATACAGTGTCTGGCAGCTGGTGGTGCTTGGCCAGTAACGGTAGTTCAGAAGGTCTTTCACCCCCGGAGTCCATTCCGCTAAGCAGGTAGGGCAAACCTTACGGGGCAAACAGACATCGTATCGTCCTGTGAAAAAAGAGACACATTGGACTAAGTATGTTTCACAGATCCAACTGTTTCAACTCACCTGTCCATTCTTCATTTCATACAGAGATACAAAGGCGATTGGTAATAGGTAGTATTTAATACGGCATTAACATTTGGTAACTGGTATATTGCTCAAAAGAAAAGCTTTAACTTGTTAAGTTCTGCGGTACTATAAAACAAAAAGCAGGACTTTCCAAACTTACCATCCATGGTGACCACTGAAATATGCTTCCAAGTGGTGACCTCAATCTCATGGGTGCACTCACATATTGCCCTCTGTGTGGGCAAGGGCAATCGACATACTGCAATGCAAGAAGTTGTTAAGTTTTTCCTCAATCCCTACAGCATATCTATAGGCTTGTCATATTAGTAATTCAAAGCCAACATCAACAAAATAGATATGTCATTATCACTGTTTTCAAACACAAACCCACTCAAAAACAAACAAAAACTATTTCTTCGGTCAGAGTGATTCAAGTTAAGAGTTTAAACCTTTTCCATTGACAAAGTCTATCAACAAAGAATATTTGTGGAATTACTCTTTACTAGTCAACAAAAAATTGTTGAATGAACATACCCTGCTCACAAAAGTGAGATTGGCCATTGTCATCTAACACCACAGCCTTTGTAGGGGGAATAGGCTCCAAGTAGCCATGAAATGCTGCCTCCCTGTTATGAAACACATTCTTTTTGTGGGCCTCTATGTCACAGCTTCCACATAGAAACTCTGTGTCCAGTGGAACACAATCCAGGCACCTAATGACAGCCTCTCCAGCATTGCATTTGTTGCAAATGTGCTCGATGACTCTTTCAGCTGAGAGTTTGGCATCAAGGAGCACTGGCCTAGCTGTTTTTGCTCTTACATCAGCAAACACCTGTCGTTGTGCCCACACTGTCTTTTTTGTTGCCACCGGATACTCAACTGAGGTAAGAGTACCCTTCAACTCTTGAAGACGTGTTTATGAAAAAAAGGAAAGGAAAGGACATGGCGTATGGCCAAGTATGGTGACCCATACCTGGAAAGTACACACACACACAGCAGTGAGTAGTGAACAAACACGCACACACACACCGTGAACACACACCCGGGGCAGTGGGCAGCCAATGCTGCGGTGCCCGGGAAACAGTTGGGGGATCGGTGCCTTGCTCAAGGGCACCTCAGTCGTGGTATTGAGGGCGGAGAGAGCGCTGGATATTCACTCACCCCACCTACAATCCCTGCCGAACCTGAGACTCGAACCTGGAACCTTTGGGTTACAAGTCTAACTCTCAAAAAAATAACTAAATAACTGTTACACCACCCTTCAACTGAGCGAAGGCATAATAGATAAAATGACTTAATACTATGACAATAATTATGACTGAAAATTTGGCTTTGACTATGCCACACACTACATTAACCGTTCAATGTTGGTTTATCAAGTGATACACCAGTTTGAAGGTGGATGAATAGGAAATGTAGTCATAGGGATAATACAGACATACTCACCAAGACTTGCAGTCAACTCTGGATCTTCAATCTGAGGGACTTCCTCACATACTGGGTTCCCTGTAACTTCAGAAGCTGCAGAGGCCAACACATTTGGTTATCTAGTCTATCAGGGTCTTACATTATCATCTATTTTAGTCTAGAAAATTCACGAAATTTCATCATACATCTGTCAAAGTGGGCTCACACCATCTTTCCATCCACCAACATTTAGTGAATTATCATTATTGAACTATGACAACAGTGCAGTAAACAACAAACCCAATGCAGGGCTTTGTGCTCTCTGACGTTTCTCACGCCTGCTTGTGACCGATTTCTTTCTCCTAGTCCTCTTTCTTTTTTGAGGAATGGCAGAGCTTTCCATTGCCATTGCAGCCTATATGAGAAAAAAAATGTCTGCAAAAAATTGCAATTTTCTGCAAATACAATATCAGCCTACCTTATGGTTATTTCAAAGCAACATACAATAAAAAAACACCATGTTACAAAATAGAAGAATAGTGCACAACGTTCAAAGGTTAGTAACAGTCAGAAACATATCACACTACACCAATTCACAATACATGACTAGAACATCATACTTCAACAACAACTACAACAAACAAACTGTATGCAATATCAATAGTGATTTTCATAGACATGGGAGTAAGTTGATCAAAATTTGTCTCACCTTGGCCTCACGGAGAAGAGCATTACTAATTTCAGCAGCCATATGGCCTGTAAGGGAAACAGGTCAATTTAGCTCAAAGGGAATCATTTAAGATTTTAAAGGGAACTCCACCAATAATATGTAAGGGAATTAGGACAGAATCACTGTTTTACGGCTGATCACTGAGACGGCCAGCGAGTCAGTGAACGAGCCGTATGACATCAATTCTGCAATGGATATTTATATCCAAAATATAGTGAAAACACTATGTTTCAAGCATGAATTCTCAAACTCACACATACCAAACCTGAATACGAACCATTAAGCGATTCAATAGTTATTAAAAATACATACACAATAAATGATTAAGACCTGATAAGTCACATGTGGGTCACATACATAATATGGAGTTAGGCATAGAAATAATTAGTTGCTCAGGTCCTTTTAGTGTCATTTAGATGCATATTCACATGGAAATGCAGTTCCTGTAGCCATTCTGTGAATGTATGAAGACCAGAGATTAAGAGGTCTGTAAGGAATCTCTGAAAGTCTGTTCTTTGTCTTAGGTGGGGGGAAAAGTCAATCCGAAGAGCTTGTGATCACTATCACATGTTTCCATTTGATGGTCACGCTATGCATCTCTTTTGACCATTATTCTTGATAACTTGCTCCAAAATTGACAATCTCATTGGAATTGTCAATAAGTGTTCTTTTGTTTAAATGCTGTGAGCTACTGGACAGTGCTTTTTTTCCCTTTTATGTTTTCCTTTTACATGTTGCGTAGCCTGAATTATTGATTTTGTTTCTGTGTCCTGAAATGCCCATTCTAAACTGCTCAAGCATTATTGCAACTAACAGACTCAAAGTAATCCCCAGGATTAAACCGACACTGGTGCAAACATATTATGTTGTGACAGCAACGTCGTTTGGCGCTGTGCAGGAATAAACAAGGTGGTGTGAAGAAATCAATAACACGGGCTTGAGATACCTACCGATCTGTGGACGGTGATCCTTGCAATGACTGGAAAAACCTTGAAATTCTGGGATGCGCGCGAGAAAGTGTGACGTGTCGCCGTCATGGCAACAGACCCTTCCGATTTAATATTAATTTATTGAGTCTTTATCTGGTTTTCTTTCTTTGTTGTTTATATAGGCCTATCTGTAAATTTCCAATAAACAGTAATAATAATTTGTAAATTAGTCCAAATATTGTTTGGACTACTGGCTGGAGGGTGGGGGCGTGTGCAAATCTGTGGACTCGTCACTGAGTTCCCTGGCCAACTATCCGTCAATATATATATATTCTTTTTTTGAAAGGGCAAAACAAAATGACAAATTACATTGTAACAAAGTTGACTATTAGACTTTCTAATAGGCTACATTTTAGAGTTTCTGATTGAGGCCCATTAACCATGAATGACAGACGAAGCTTAGGCCAAATTATTTTAAATGAAACAACATTAGGGTAGCTACAAGCCATTGTGTGAGACCTGAGGTTGTCCGTGTGTCTACGACGGAATACTCCGTGGTGCCGCCACAGAAATTCACAATAAGCAAAAGGCTACAAACTGATCAAACTGAATTATATGAAAACAGGTAGATGAGAGGTTGACAGATTAATTGCCATCGCAGACACCGTCTTGAAGACTTCAAGTGTCAAAACGAACAAACTACTTTGGCCTATAGCCTAAATAACGTCCAGTGAGGGTGAAACTGTGGTGACCACGGAAGATTGAGCTTGAGCCGATCAGAGGAAGCTAGCGCTCAAATGACTACAGAACAATGCTTCGGGCATGAACTATAATGTTTGATTATAAGACCTCTTATAGCATAATTTTGGAATGATCTTATACATTTTTGATATGTAAACGCAGTCTCTGTGCCATTCCAAGAGCAGTGAGGAATTCAGTCCTGTGAGGAAGAGGTTAAAAGGTCTCAAGAGGGAGTCTGGTTTTAGCTCTCTTTCCTGGGCGGAAAATCAATTATTTTTCTTGTGAGAGTCACGATGTGCTGCGTTTTCGAACATTCGACATTCAACTGCCTAAAGTTGACAATGTTTGGATTATCTCATAAAAGCATCCTCGGTTTTAGGAGATAGTTCGCTTCAGACTTGCTGGTGCCAGGGTCCCTTATTTTTGTATGGTCCTCCATGTTGACTTTGGGGTCTCCTGGAATTCTGATTCTTGCTCAGTTTCAGTTCTGATCATGTTATCACTGTTTGATTTGCTCTAAGATCCTACAACTAATTGCGCCAGGTTGGACATGCTTCACTTTCCGTTAACTGAAGTAGTAAATGCTACATAATGGCAAGTGGCAATAATGGTTAAATGGTTATTGGAGAGTGAATCGTGAGTGAATTCATTCAAATTCTGAATGGATTATAGCCTACACTGTAAAAAAAATTCTGTAAAATGTATGGTAAAAAAACGGCAGCTGTGCTTGGCGGAATTTTACCGTAAAAAATACGGTAGCAATGTTTTAGGTTTTAACTTAAATTTACAGTTAAATACCGTAATTTCATTAACTGATATAACGTTAATATACCAACCTATTGAAGTACTGAAATCTGTTTTGTACCTTTGTAATACACTGATAACCACCAAATGCAGGAGGGGATGAGAAAGTCACATGATGAACCAGAGCCCATCACAAGCAGCTTTTAAACATTAATATATATAGAAGCTGCACAGTGTCATTCACACAAACACTAAACACCATCATCGTAACACACATGAACTGAAATAATGCAATAAACATTCATTTAACAACATTAGGTGTAACATACAACTCTAATATACACAATTGATAAGAAAAAACTAAGAAGAAACATAGTTATTTAAAAAAAAAACATCACATTTGAAATGTAACACAGGGAATTCTGGGAATGTCAATTTACAGTTATTCACTGTAAATTATACAGTCTTTTTCACTTCCAAAAACAGTATACTACCATAAAATTAATGTCCAATACATGTAATGTCCAATGCAGTTTTTCACCGTATATAGTAGGGGAATTTACCGTTAACCATTTAACAGGTTTCTACTATAGCATTTTTACAGTCTTTTACCGTTAAATTCATGGTCATTTTTTACAGTGTAGAGCACAAAGAGCGCTCGCCCTTATAATCAGGGGTGATTTCAAACCGTGTTTTTGAGATTGTCTTTGTTACAATGCAGTTTTAAGGAGACAATCCTCAGCAATGATGTTGACTGATGCATTTGCACTGTTTTTTTCTTTATGGATATTAAAAACATATAACACATTAAAAAGTTGTTTTCCACCAAAGGGGCTTTAAATATTAGGTGTCCTGTGGAACACAGACAAAGGCAAAAAGTGACATTCCTTTCCATTTTTATATAAGCTCACCCCTATTTACTAAATTGAATAAGGCCAGTATGGATTGTTTATATGTAAATGTGTCCTACATTTTGAGATCAGGCAATAGATGGTTTCACATGATGCATATTCATTAGAGTGTGAACTGTTTTTCTTTAAGCAGCAGGGTTTTGTACATTCAACTCTCCACTGACCTAATCAAATTTTGCTCATTTTCACCAATTTTCCATAACTCTGACAGCCTTTCCCTTAACTTTAATTAGCCATTTTTGCAATCTAATCATGTTACTCACAGAGCACAGGTTGTGCTATTAATTTTTTGCCAATTTGGCGAGTCCAGTCCTCTGAAATTTCCATAGATAACTTCTAATTTGCATGCATTCATGTGAGAGCCAATTACAGCTCATGCAGTTTGGGCTGGATAAGCAAAATCAATAAAATAAAAAGAGGAGTGATAAAAAACAAGAAATCTTAACAAGGATCAGCAGGGGAGCAGGCATACTGATAATCAATCCCACATCCCATGAGACTCTCCATTGGGCTCTATTATTAATGTCATTCTCTTGTAAACTATATGAAATGGAGCAACTGAATATGTATATGGGTGTTTCTGCTGTTGTATTTTGACATTCAGTTTTTCTAATCTTCAGTGTGTTTGTCCACAGGTTCTTGTCCATGTAATATAATTAATTTTGCTATTCATCTTTGAGTTGAAATTGGAAATTTGTCATATGAAATTGCATGATCATGTACTTAGTACTTTTGCAGAGTTATTTTTCCTTGTGTTTGGCTAGTATTTTTTTTGAGGTAGGAAGTATATAGGTTAGTATTGTAAAAAAAAAAAAAAAAAAAACAAGCTTAAAAAAGTTCCCTAACATGCCCATGTTGGAATAGTTTAAAAAATGTTGCAAATATGACTTGCTGTTAATTGCAATTTTATAAGTAGTGGTGCTTCGAAAAATACTTAAGAGGGAAATTAAGGCAAATGGAGCTACTAAAACATATGATCTTATTGAAACTGAGGTTACAGGTACAGGTGTTGCAATAACCTAAACACTGTATTTGGAAGCAGTGGAAACCGAGCTCAAATCTGGAAATGCCATCCAGATAGATCTCAGTAATCAAACAAGATCCTGATAAAAGAACAACTGCTAGCAATCCAATTGGAAGAGTTAGAAGTGGAATTATGCTGACAACATTACCAGTGTCTGCTCTTACACTTCTGAGCACATTAGCTTGAGACACAAAGAGAAATTCATCTGAAAGACCTGGAACTTGAGCAAAAGTCTGGACAGACGAAGCATCATTCTTTAATGTATTGTATTGTTTTGGGGTTGTAGTGCATTTTTTATAGTCATACTGAACTTGATATTTCCTGCTGTAACATAATGGATACTCTCAGATTTAATAAAGAAATAACAAAAATACATACATCCAAAAACAACGGCAACACAAAGAAGTGAACTGAGTAACCAACAAGAGTCATCCATAGAAAGGACAAGCTCTGACTAAGAACTAGGGACGCAACAATAAAGTTAGCCCATGGTTCAATATATACCTTGGTTTTTTAACCACGGTTTTTGGTTCGGTTAGGTTCTGATGGCTTGGCACATCAGTGTGTTTTTGCAATTTGCGATTTAAAATGTGATTTTTAAAACAAATTAACAACAACAAAAAACTCCTATACACTTTTGGAGAAAAACGTGGATTATCATATGTGTACTTCAAATTTCAAAGAGCTTTACAAGTTCCCAGCAACCCTTATTCCTCGGCTGGGATCGTGTAAAGCTTTTTGAAGCAGCATTGAAACTGAAATTTGGACCTTCAACCCATTGTGTCCCATTGAAGTCCACTATATGGAGAAAAACCCTGGAAAAACCCAGGGAAACCTCTCTACTCTCCCCCCACTCACCATCATGGACAGCACTGTGACTGCAGTGGAGTCATTCAGGTTCCTGGGCACCACAATCTCTCAGGACCTTAAGTGGGACACTCACATTGACTCCATTGTAAAAAAGGCCCAGCAGAGGTTGTACTTCCTTCGCCAGCTGAGGAAGTTCAACCTGCCACAGGAGCTGCTGAAACAGTTCTACTCCGCCATTATTGAATCTGTCCTCTGCACTTCAATAACTGTCTGGTTCAGCTCAGCTACCAAATCTGACCTCAGAAGACTTCAGAGGGTAGTCCGGACTGCTGAGCGAATCATTGGTACAACCCTCCCTTCTCTCCAAGAACTGTACTCATCCAGAGTGAGTAAAAGGGCTGGCAGAATCACTCTGGACCCCTCACATCCAGCACACTCCCTCTTTGAACTGTTGCCATCTGGTCGACGCTACAGAGCTCTGAGCACCAGAACGACCAGACACAGGAACAGTTTCTTCCCTCAGGCCATCCATCTCATGAACACTTAACAATAACTGTGGAACACACACTATTTATACACTCATACACTTATTTATCTAACACTCATACTCAGTCTACACTTCAGATTTGCACATAATATACCTGTACATACAATTGTCAATTTATATATTTTTATTCCTTATTTACTTGTTCTATTTTTATTTTTATTTTTTATTATCTGTGTTTTTTGTTCTGTCACTGTCATTCTGTTACACTGTGGAAGCTTCTGTCACGAAAACAAATTCCTTGTATGTGTAAACATACCTGGCAATAAAGCTCATTCTGATTCTGATTCTGATTCTGAATGTTTTCCTCAAAAACCTTAATTTTTTAATCAAGACATCTTGGATGACATGGGGTGAGTAAATTATGAGGAAAAATGTATTCTGGAATTGACCTAGTGCTTTAAAACTGAAGAAATACAAAACCGATATATCTACAAGATTGCCAAGATTGATTCTAAAATAGTTTTATTATTCAAATGTAAATTTACATCATCAATAAATTCTTCATAAACAGTTCTTCAGAACCCCCAGGAGGAATTCAATAACTAAAACTGCATTTTTATCTTATCAGTTAGGGTTTGTAATGTTTATTATTATTTATTAGCTCTAAAAAGGGGAATAT
>NW_015506233.1:54702-54925 GCF_001515645.1 Sinocyclocheilus grahami | reverse complement strand
CAGACGCGCACACTCATACTGACACAAATACAGTGTTGAATTTTGATGTTTATTTTAACTTAAGTATGTCTTATTTTAATAAAGATTTGTCTTTACTAAGCTTTCCCATTAGTTTGTCATGTCTGTAACATCACTCAAGTGATATCAAGTAGAGTTTGTTGAGTTGCCTTTGTAATTGTATGATGTAAGTAATAAAGACTTGAATGGATATCCCTTAGGGAAA
>NW_015506233.1:52564-52822 GCF_001515645.1 Sinocyclocheilus grahami | reverse complement strand
GGCATGTTAGCTAATGCCAACCATTATGGCCAGATTCTGCCTTATATGGACAGTACTGTATGTCCTTTACAGTGACTTCCTGATTCTTATTCATCCTTCCTACAGTGTCTTGTCCCTTCAGTTTCTCTATCATAGTGGTAATTATAACTGGACTGTGTAAACTTGTCAGTCACTGGTAAAACTGAATGTCCCTTTAATGTTGACAGAGGAGTATAACACGAATAGGCAAACAATCCTGTATCAAATGGCTTTTTTTTT
>NW_015506233.1:50015-50515 GCF_001515645.1 Sinocyclocheilus grahami | reverse complement strand
GCACTGACTGGGGCCCTCAGAAACCACTTAGTATTATGTTTTTACGTTAAAACCTTGCATTGAACAGACAAAAGCTGCCCAACATACAACAGACACAGTATACCCTTTATCATATTGGATGTGCACAGTATGGGTTTGAGTAAAGTTATAAAATATTGTTCATAACCTATCCTGTACACCATACCATTATTGACTTTATACAGCTGTTTGGTCCCCTTTAATGACCTTATGCATTTCCCACTGGACAAATCAGGCCATATCACATTGCATTATCAATGTTTTCCAGTCTTTGTAATCTACTTTATATAATGCTATCATATTTAGCATTATATACAGTAACTCTGTAATTTGAACCATGTCTTTTTCTCAATAATTCTGAAGTAGTAGTGTAGTGACTTGAGATTTTGATGCTGGAACGTTTTGTAAATTCCTTAATTCTGTCTTGAGTTTCAATGTAAAAGTGTAGTGTAAATATAACAGCTTTGAATGTGAAGTCATTA
>NW_015506233.1:47847-48537 GCF_001515645.1 Sinocyclocheilus grahami | reverse complement strand
TTCATATATCACATTATGTCTTCCAATATATCCATGTATATATTTTTGTTTCGTAAGGGAAATCTGGAGGTCTGGAAGTTTCTGGTATAGTCAGTACTGGAACTCCTTTTCATTTCATTCCTTCCCCTTGCTGTCAAAGACTTTGGTACCCACTCAGTGTAGGCTATAAGGTATCTTTCAAGTCCCCGCCAGTCTTCATTGTGGTAGCAATGGTTACAATGCAGCAGAGTCTGTGCTGTCAGGTAACAGAGGTTCACTTCACTTTATTGTCCCAAAGGGGAACTCAGGGCAGATTCTGCTGTCAAGTAAAAAAGGACAGTGCAATCACACTATAGACATCAATGCTTGACAGACAATGACACAGATTAACTATTGTACGTCATCTTTCTAAGACTGGTCCTGTTTCGTAGGCCCAGGTATAGAGGTATTGTGTAGGGGGACACTCTTAAGTACTCATCTATTCAGCAGCAACATGGAAACAAGACAAAGCACAAATTACAAATGAATCTTCCTACTAATAAAGCTAACTTTAAGAGACTACAGGTGAATACCCTCTAGATGTGATGATTATGGATTATATCCTCCATCCATACATTTGGCTACAAATACATATGCAGTTGGTTTATATGAAACATGCACTGATAGTCACATCACACACTAATATTAATTTGTTGAATAGGCATGTTAGCT
>NW_015506233.1:45671-45976 GCF_001515645.1 Sinocyclocheilus grahami | reverse complement strand
TGAGTTGCATTTGGTGGGTGTTAGACTTCAGTGTGGTAATGGCTTTGGGAAAGAAACTGTTCATGAATCTTATAGTGCATGTTTTCATGGACCTGTAGTGTTTTCTGGAGGGCATTAGTTCAAAAAGTTGGTGGGCAGTATGGGTTGGATCCTTGAGGATGCTGTGTGTCTTTTGCAGGCAATGTGAGGTGAAGATGTCATCCAGGGCAGGAAACTGTTGATTTATGATGTTCTGTGCAGTCTGTACAACTCTCTGCAGGGACAATGATGATGATGAGAATTTAAAAACAAAACAAAACAAAACA
>NW_015506233.1:43130-44065 GCF_001515645.1 Sinocyclocheilus grahami | reverse complement strand
ATGCGCGATACGATCAATTTACATGGAAAAACCATTGCAATTGAAAAATCATTTAGACATGACTTAACACAACAATGACTATGTAGGGAAATGGCATTTTAGAAGTCTCTGTCCACAGCAATCAGAACTGACTCATCACAGTATATGGTTTAAGTGTAATGTGTCATACCAACCTGCCTTCGTCATGTATTTTGTGACAAGAGCTGCCCTGGAGAGAAAGCTGTTGACCTAGATGTAAAAACCATATAAAAAGTAATTTATACCTATATTACCTTACAAAAACAAACACACAAAAACATAACAAATATTAAAATCTCTGTCTGCAATTCCAAGCATTTTATGAACATATTGCCCTTCATATTGTTTAGCTAATATCTCCTCATCATCAACTAGCTCTCCACTGTAGAATGCCACGAAAACAAAATGAACAGACCACACCATTTCAGCCATAGCCATAGACGACAAAATTGGAAGGATCGGGCCTGATTTTGCAAAGTTGGGAACAATGCTGAATCTTATAATGTGACATGCTTAGCCACCTGTGATTTATGGTTTGTTTTAAAACCTCACAATGACATGCCAAACTTTTCAAGGAATCACACGTCACTCAATGATTTTGCACTGTCAACATTCAGTTCTTGTAATCTGGCCTGTGTCCCAACCAAAACGTGTCAAGGATTTTGTGTGTGCTGCGCAGTCTGAAAATTCTTGTAGGCTGGGGTGTCAAATGGTGCAGCTTAGAGGGAACATAGCTTGAAACAGTGATGCATCATGCATACACCTACACTGCTGACTTCAATTTTTACTTTGACATAATGGGTGTTGCAACTACAGTTCAGAACGTATTCTGACTCTCATTCCAGCAAGCATGGATCTTTGTTTGGTGTCCTGATGTATTTTATCCTTTACACTCTGCTTGTTTCTCACGTAAATGT
>NW_015506233.1:41051-41926 GCF_001515645.1 Sinocyclocheilus grahami | reverse complement strand
ACTAACTTAGGTGACTAACTTAACTTCAAAACAATCTTTTTAGCAAAAAAAAATCTGTTGAGGGGATTTGCTTTACTTCCCATAAGGAAATAAACATGACTTTCAGATAGATTTATAAACAAATGTGTTTCCATAGCATGACTGATAAGTGCCATCTGTACAATCGCATGCTTCTGGCCTACCCATATACCTGCAGACTGCCACTTGAATCCCCTCTTCATCTACTTTGGAGGATGATTTTTTTGATGTCTCCTTACTTGCCCTGAACCTTGAGACGCCGCACATCCCACTGTCATTTGCCTGTGAAGTCAGATATTACTCGCATTAACAAATAAACACAAAACACAGACAAACATAAACAGTATACATACTGTCATGATATGCAATCTTTGACGTACTCTTGTCATGCTGCTGCCTCTGATGTTGTTCAGGAAGGCCGATACCTCCTCATCCTGGGCAAGAAATAACCCCGCATATAGAGAGGGTTCCTCAGTCCTGTCCATGGAAAATGACAAAAAAAACTCTTTTAACTGACCAGACATTACTCTACATGCAACCATTTCTATGTTGTTTTGATATGAACATTAATGTGTGTGTATGTACATACCCCCTTGATTTTCTAAAGCGATAATGTTTGCGATTGCCATCGCAACATACCGCCAACATGTCTGGGTGACATGCTGGACAATAAAAGCTATTGACTTCGCACATCACCTCTTCCGTGTGTTTGCAAAAACAATATTCAAAAAAGCTTTTCTGAAAGGTGTCTGCACAGATATTCCCTGGCTATGACATAAAAAAGTTTGATTAATGTTTATCAAAAAGAAACATACCCACAACATTACAGATACAGTAATATAATTGTGTGTTACAAT
>NW_015506233.1:39167-39675 GCF_001515645.1 Sinocyclocheilus grahami | reverse complement strand
TGCCGGACCTGAGACTCAAACCTGCAACCTTTGGGTTACAAGTCCAACTCTCAAAAAAATAACTGTTACACCACCCTTCAACTGAGCGAAGGCATAATAGATAAAATGACAATACTATGACAATAATTATGACTGAAAATGTGGCTTTGACTATGCCACACACTACATTAACCGTTCAATGTTGGTTTATCAAGTGATACACCAGTTTGAAGGTGGATGAATAGGAAATGTAGTGATAGGGATAATACAGACATACTCACCAAGACTTGCAGTCAACTCTGGATCTTCAATCTGAGGGACGTCCTCACATACTGAGTTCTCTGTAACTTCAGAAGCTGCAGAGGCCAACACATTTGGTTATCTAGACTATCAGGGTCTTACATTATCATCTATTTTAGTCTAGAAAATTCACAAAATGTCATCATACATCTGTCAAAGTGGGCTCACACCATCTTTCCACCCTCCAACATTTAGTGAATTATCATTATTGAACTATGACAACAGTGCA
>NW_015506233.1:33416-34958 GCF_001515645.1 Sinocyclocheilus grahami | reverse complement strand
GGAGGGGGGCAGGATCAGGAAGGTCCTCAAGTCGGGATTCGAACATGGGACATCCAAAGCACAATGGTGCTATATATCAGCGCACTGCCCACAAGGCCATCGGTGCCAACACACTTTATTTTTTATGATTATTTGCGAATCGTGTTTGCTCTTCCACAGAAGAGAGGGGTGGGGTGAGCAGAGCTCATTAGCATGTAAAGAGATATGCACCAAAACGAGCCGCTGTGAACAGAGCTGTTTTTGACAAGGTAAAAAGGGTGTTGTTTTACACGACCACTGAGACCATTTCAAGAATACCCTAAAGAATCATACCAACGTGTGGAAAAGGGGCATCCGATGTCCCCTTTGAAGCACAGCCACCACAAAATCAGACTTACTTTAAAATCATTCAGTGGTTAAATACATATTTAAAATCATAACAAGAAATAGTTTAATAGCTATGATACTGTTTTTGAAATTAAATCTTTGCATAGCTATGACCGGAAACACTGGAATCTAACAATGCCTTTGGAAAAAAAATTTCAATCTTAAAAAAATAAAGCAAATACATAAACCCTATCGGATAAGCATGTTATAAACTTCTGAAACATTGGTGTTTCATATTTTAGAGCAGTCACTGCAATTTATGAAAGAACTCAATTAAATCTGTATGTGGGAGTGTGTGTGAAAAAAATCTGATGTATCCCCCTTTGTAATCCATTTTCATAAGTAACTGTAATTTAATTACACATTTTTTCTTAGTAACTGTAACTGTAACTGATTACAATTACTTTTATTTTGTAATTAAATTACGTAATTCCATTACATGTAACTATAGTTACTCCCCAACACTGGTGACGTCATAGTTCCCCCACTCTATTTGCAGAGGTGGGACTTTCAAGTCACAAGCAAGTCACAAGTCAAATCACAAGTCCTCAAAGAGTTAAAGTTAATGAGATAATTAAGTGACTAATTAAATGATGATTGAGCATTAGCGATGAACAGCTGCTGTTAACAATCAACATCACTGAAGAAAAGAGAAACACAAGAACTACACCTGACTTCAGCCACAGCCTTGGATGAAATCAACTGAAAACACACACACACGATACTACCATAATTATGGTCAAAGTTTGCTTGTTGTTTCACACCATACATCTGTGCATTGCTGAATCAAACCTTGAAATAGCAGATGCACTTACACTTTCTGCTAATAACTCATTTGAAAGAACATCATAAAGTGGTCTCTCTTTGGTTTATTGACTGACAATCAGATATTACAGACCTGCACCAAAAAAAAAAGTCCTATTAAACAAATGCCACTGTAATGATTTAATATTGGGGAAACAATGAACTGCATTACTCAGGCTTTTAGACATGAACACTTCTCATGCGATTCTCCAACAGTGGTGACAATAATTATTCATACTGCAGTGCATGATGGGAGTTTTTACTATGATGTTACCCAGCATGCATTGCAGCATGAAGCATTTATGTCTAAATAATACAGGAGTTACATTTTTTATATGCATCACATATATTTAAAATTCATTCTCTATATCT
>NW_015506233.1:29701-33054 GCF_001515645.1 Sinocyclocheilus grahami | reverse complement strand
TTGTGAATCGCCGACAGCTCCAGATATTTAGCATGCCAAATATTTTGCGGGCGTCGGCGATGTGTCAGCGATTCCCTCAGATCGCGTCTTTGATAATTCACATTGCGTGATTGTCACTCGCGTGAACGAGCACCGATTCGCCTCCGATGTCGGGCATTTGTCGGCGATTTCGCAAAACCTGTTGGCGAGTGAAAAATCAGGCTAATATCGTGCAGTGTGAACTCAGCATTACTTGCATGCTGTAGTTTCACAGTGTTGAGAGACAACAGGAGGATCAACACTAGGAGGATTATTCTCATCTGAGGAGGATGCCTCATAATCAGGGTCCTCCTCAACATTACCGTCTGTCTCAGACACATTCCTGTCACTTTCACTGTGACAAAATCTAATTGACAGAAAACCTTTGCCTAGAGGCCAATTTCAATAGAGAAAATGTTGTTTACTGAGTTGTCCCCATTAAATTAGGAAAAGTAATTCAATTTGAAGCAAAAAAAAGATGTCAAACATGTATTTACAGACGTTAAACATTGAATGGGGTCAAATTGACCCCGAGGATAATAGGAGGGAAATTATTTGTGATAATTGATAGGTCTGCAAAATAAAAATAGCCCATCAAAATGGACAACATTGATGTGCAAACAACACAGTCGTGAATGATCGTACCGTTTCTCCTGTTGTTGATTTACACAATGCTGAATCAGTTCGGTCTTCCTCAACTGCATTAACAATACAAAACATTTTCAGTCTTATAGATCTGATATGTATATGTATATGTACAGCAGAGTTGGGACACAAGCAAGTCTTCAAGTCATATCCCAAGTCCTCAAAGAGTTAAAGTTGATGAGATAATTAAGT
Source organism: Sinocyclocheilus grahami (assembly GCF_001515645.1). Classification (NCBI taxonomy): domain Eukaryota; kingdom Metazoa; phylum Chordata; class Actinopteri; order Cypriniformes; family Cyprinidae; genus Sinocyclocheilus; species Sinocyclocheilus grahami. The sequence goes on along the minus strand of NW_015506233.1, from coordinate 32,199 downwards.
GACTAATTAAATGATGATTGTGCATTAGTGATGAACACCTGCTGTTATTGAGAATTACAGAGGATCAGATGTTGTTGTTCAGTTGATTTCATCCAAGGCTGTGGCTGAAGTCAGTTATAGTTCTTGTTTCTCTTTTCTTCAATGATGTTGATTGTTAACAGCAGCTGTTCATCACTAATGCTTAATCATCATTTAATTAGTCACTTAATTATCTCATTAACTTTAACTCTTTGAGGAATTGGGATTTGACTTGAAGACTTGCTTGTGACTTGAAAGTCCCACCTCTGATGTACAGTATATATATATATATATCAGACGAATTGCTTGGTCTCCTGACCTGTTTTTCTTGCAGATGCAGCACATCACGACTGCAGCTACAATCATCAGAGATTCAGCCACAGAGATCAGCACTATGTACAATAAAGGTAGCCCCTGACCTGTAATGAACAAAGTGAGCATTAGTGTGATTGAATTAGTCTGATCTACAAGAAACACTGTCAAACGTCACCACTATATAAGTGAGAGATGAGCTTAGTCCATGTTAATCCACGTCACTATCAACACCAGCACACCTGCACATGTGTGACAGAGTCCTCTGATGTCCAGATGTTCAGTCTGGTTGCTGATGGGATTGTTGAGCACACAGCTGTAGCTGTTTTTATCCTGATATTCCACCTCCAGAGGTGATGAGATCAGACACACTGATGCTGGACAATAAACCGTTTCCTCTGAACCAGGAGACACTCACAGCACTCACATTCACAGCTGAACACACCAATGAACAGTTCTGCTCTGATGATGGTGATGATGAAGAACATTGTGAACAGTCTCTGGTAATGTTAGGAGTGGGCAGGCGAGCTGAAAACATGAATGAGCAGAGATATAAACATCAGTCTTCTTTCTGGTGTAGTTTGTTGACGGTCAGTCAGTGTTTCTGTCATCTCAAACTAAAAAACAATTGCACATTTCAGTATATCAATATTTAAAGGAATATTCATAGTTCAATACTTGTTAAGCTTGTCACAAAAATATATTTCCACTTGTCCAGCAGCAAAGAAAACATGAGGGGTTATACAGTGAGAGGCTGTATGATGCTGTATCTACATGCTGTAGATTGAGCTTAATTTGTACTGGACCCAAATTGTTTCTTAAATAAATCAAGAATATATGAATGACAGGACAAATGATCTCTACTCACCGTAGACAGAAACACTGAATGATTTTAATGACCATTTTGCTCCAATTATCTCTAGTTGATAGAGTCCAGCCTAGTTTCAGTTCAGTTGTGATGTTTGTGATGGTCAGAGATGCAGTTTGATTGTCCAGCTTTAGTCTGTCTCTGAATCTCGCATCAGAAACATCAAATGTGGAGAAGATTCCATGAGCTGTATCGATTTCAGCGATGAGGGATGCTTCAGCTCCAAATTTCCACCGTATGTCATCATCTTTATGTATTTCAGTAACGTCAGAGTGTAGAGTGACAGAATCTCCCTCAATCACTGACACTGACTCACCAAACACACCTGATGAACATAAACCACGATTGTCAGACACTTGATGGTTTACAGATCCTGAAATCAGGTCGAGTTTGTACCTAAATTTGATTTGAAGGACATTGGAACAACAAAAAAGAGAGATATGTCCTGGACATTACACTATAGGCTCACTGAAACATGGGCCTGAAGCCAAAGTAGATCTCTGTTATGTTTAACCCTTATGCTGTGTTGATAACCCTTAACTTAATGTGGTGATCTGTTTTTAGTCCAATGTGGTAACATTCAGGGGGGAAAAAATCCTCTCCAGGTCAAAATGGCAGGAACATAACCAGAGGGTTCATTTATCTGAGAATAATTGCAAATGCAAATCCTCTAAATAATTTGAACAGTATAGCAGCAGCTTTTAAAGACTTAAATAAATTAGATACACATTTATAACTTACCAATCAGATGCCACCAACATAAACAGAACAAAACAAGCTTGTGAAACATTTTCTTCAATAGTCCAGCTGAAAATGTGAAACCTGGTGAGGATCTTCCCCCTCCTTGTTCACACACACACACATGCTCTCTGAATGCAGGGGCGTCATGCACACCTTATGTTTGAGGGGGCACGAGTGAGGGGTCATTGTCATGTGACACACAGCAGCCACGATAGCACTGTATATAACTGATATAGGCTTTTATTCAAAATATTCCCAAACCTGTTAACTATATCATGAAATATCTTGATTCTCAAACATGTGTAAGTACATGCATTTGGCACCTTTGTAGATTATGTTAGTTGATCTATAATGGGTGATGGGTAAAGTAGCCTAATAGTGCAGGCTAATGTATTAACGACGCATAAAACCCCACCTTTTTACTTAAGCATGAGATATGGGTATCATGCCATACAATATTTTAATACGACAGACTTTGTATTTAATGAGAATTGAATAAAAACATTCTAGACACAGCTTCTCAGTTATTTTAGTCCCGTCCGAATGCACCATTTCAGTA
>NW_015506233.1:15895-18075 GCF_001515645.1 Sinocyclocheilus grahami | reverse complement strand
AACTCAGTATTTTTGTCTTGTTTTCCAAAAAAATAAAAAATAAAATACTCCTGTCCAAAATAAGTTTTTTTTAATTTTTTTATTTTTTTTTTACAGAATATTTGCGCTTTTCTTGTGTATATTTATATGTATATATAAATTCACACATACGTGCATATATTTAAGAAATATTGATATTTATGTATGTGTGTGTTCCTTAAATACATACATGTATGTTTATGCATTTATATTTATGTACAGTGCCTTGGGAAAGTATTCATACCCCTTCATTTTTTTCATGTTTTTTTATGTTGCTGCCTTATGTTAAACTCCTTTAAATTACTTTTTTCCCACACATCAATCTACACTCCGTACACCATACTGACAAAGCAAAAACACAATTGTCACAACTTCGTAAATTTATAAAAAAAATAAAAAAAAACTGAAATAAGTACATTGCATTAGTATCAGTGTTGGGTAAGTTACTTAAAAAAGTAATCCACTACAAATTACTAATTACTTCTTTAAAATTGTAATTTGATTACATGACTGATTACTGCATTTAAAAAGTAATCAGATTACTAATTACTTTACTTTCAAGTTACTTTCAAGTTTACTTTACTTTTCAAGTTATCAAACCTAAAAAATGCACTACAAAGAGAAACTCATAGTTCTTTCTAATTTAATATTGACTGAAAAAATCCATAAGTATTATTTTTAAAGTCTACGCTCCCAATATCAACAAAACCTTTTTTTTTTTTGTAAAATAAAGAAAACCAATTGGGTGCACTTTCTGCATTCTCTGTGAATATCTTCTTAAAACAAACAAGTCAATAAAATAAACTAAAATGACATTCGAAATACAGTAGGCTATATCTAAAGAAAGCTTGAAGTGTCTATTATTGTCGAAAAATCATGTCGATAACAAATATTCTCTGATAAAATAATCTGTGTGAAACCAATGCGAGGTACAGTATTTCCGTCTGAGCTCACATAATGTGTCCACGCACATCGCACGCTTCAAGATAATCATCCACGCGAAACCAGGCTCGAGACGTGCAAACATGTAAATATCCACATCACCCTCGTATAGAAAGAAAGATTCAAGTTCATCTCGGCTACTTTTCATTGTTGGAAGAAGACGTGTTGTGAGGAATAAGCCTTGAATTGTGATGATGAAAGCGGATGATCTCATTCTGATGAGTCATTTATTTTTACTTATTAGTGTTACTGTGACATAAACTTGTACACATTCACTTGTTGAACATTTCCCAGAGTATAATGCCAGACCAAAATATGTTGAGTGCAACATTTTGAAATATGATTCATACGAGCTGAAATACGACCTTTCATTGCATCTAAATGTTGTAGGACTCGTCTGCATTTGAGCTCACATTGTCCGGTGATTTATTAAAGGCCATACTGACCCGCAAAACATGATTTTTTTAGTTCATAATTTTGAACACTGCATTTGTAACTTAAGTAGCGTAATTTTATTGACATAAGTAACTGTAATCAAATTACATAAATTTAAAATGCAATGCATTACTTTACTGCGTTACCAGGAAAAGTAATTAGATTACAGTAACGAGTTTCTGTGTAACGTGTTATACCCAACTCTGATAAGTATTCATACTCTTAACTAAATATTTAGCTGAAGCACCTTTACAGTCAAGTCTTTTTTGTTTGATGCGACAAGCTTTGCTCATCAGCATTTGGCAATTATCTGCCATTCTTCACCTCTCAAGCTCTGTCAGGTTGGATGGGAGCAAATGCACATTTTCAAGTTTCTCCAGAAATATTTGATTGGGTTCAAGCTCAGGCTCTGGCTGGGCCACTCAAGGACATTCACAGAGCTGTCTATAAGCCACTCTTGCTGTGTGCTTAGGGTCATTGTTCTGTTGGAAGGTGAACCTTCTGCTCAGTCTGAGGTTCTGAATGCTCTGGACTGGGTTTTCATTAAGGCTATCTCTATATTTTGCTGCACTGAGCTTTCTTCTACTCTGAGTCCCTCAGTCCCTGCCGCTGAAAAACAGCTCCACAGCTTGAGGCTGCTACCAGCACACTTTACTTTTGGGATGGTACTCTGCAGGTGATGAGCAGAGCTGCTTTCCTTCAAACATGATGCTTGGAATTGAGGTTCATCAGACCAGAGAATCTTGTTTCTCACAGTCTGAGGGTCCTTTAGGTGCTTTTTTTTT
>NW_015506233.1:9091-15534 GCF_001515645.1 Sinocyclocheilus grahami | reverse complement strand
TTTTGACCTCAGGGCTTGGTTTTTGCTCTGATATGCATTATCAGCTGTTAGACCTTTAATTAAGACGTGTGTGCCTTTCCAAATCATACCCATTTAATTGAATTTGCCACAGGTTAACTTCACTTGAAGTGTAGTAATATCTACAAGCAAAATGAATGCTCCTGAGCTAAATTTCAACTGTCCCAGATATGGGTATGAGTACTAATAAGTTTTTTTTTTTTTAAAAAGACATTTGCAAAGTTGCTAAAACCCAGTTTTTGCTTTACCATTATAGCGTATGGAGTGTAGATTGATGTGAAAAAAAAGTAATTTAAAGCAGCTTAACAAAGCAGCAACATAACAAATCATGAAAAAAAATTAAGGGGTATGAATACTTTCGCAAGGCACTATGTGTGTGTATTTATATATACATACAAATATACACAGTAAACACAAACACCTGGCATTTAAAATATATATTTAAATGCCAGGTTTCACTGCAGTTATTTTTAAACAATAAAAATCAGTACTTTTGTCTTTCCAGTTAAACATGCCTAAACAAGTTAGATTTACTATTTCTATTTTTATTTTGCTATTTCTTTTATTGTGCAGTATTATTAAACAGCCTTAAATAAGTTGCAGTTTTCTTCTTGTTTTATGCAAAATCTCATTTTATTCAGATTTTTTTCATAAAACAAGATATGTGATTTTGCTTCTCAAGTTAATGTGTTAATGCTTTACGAATGCTTTGATATTTATACTGGAAAACAAGACAAAGTAGGGAAATCATTTTCTTGAGATGTTGAGCCATTATCTGGATGTCATGGATGTTATCAAATAGAGGATTGTCTTAATGTCGTTGCTGTTATTTTTTAGGTAGAAAGACATGATTATTTTGATAACACTGCACTCAATGCGATTCATCTTTTCTGTGAAAGTCAATCTAATGACGCATCAGGCATCATTCGGTCTAACGAAGGAAGGTAATGGGCTCAGTCAGAATGAAGATTTTCTTGAAAATAAATACTGATTACTGAACTATAAACCTTTAAAAAAAGCTATAAATTGTCTTTTTTTTCTTCAGCTTTGGTCAGTGGATAGATTATATCCAAATGTGTCCTAATGGATTCTTAACAGCGTTTCAGTTGAAAGTTGAATCTTCCCAAGGAATTGGTGATGATACGGCCGTAAACAACATCAGGTGAGTTTTTGTCATTCTGCTTAGTTTGCCATTTAGGGTCTCAGTTTTCCCTCATGAAGCTGCTCAATTAAGCAACATCAGTCAATACGAGGCATGAGGCTGCAGGAGAGAATCAGACCAATAACACGATTATATTGCTTTTACTCCATTTTTATAAACAGTAAAGTAATAGGTCAATTAGTTCATATACTGAAAGTATACATACATAATATCGACTGCAGTATCAACTGTTTTCTTTCAGTGTCTGAAATGCTTCGATCAAGGATTCAGTCTCTAAACCCCACCTTTGCTCTGATTGGTCAGAAACCAAACTCCTATTATCATATCTGAGGGTGTACCTGTCTTGTTTGGTTCGATTGAAAGGAACTCAGGTTCGTTTCCCCCTTTGGTGGCAGGTGTGAATACAATAATCGCACTCAGGTGCGCACCAAACAACCGCACGAGACCCAGCTGAAGAGGTGGTCTCGGTCCGCTTCCAAACAAACTCTGGTACGGTTTGGTTAAAAGTTGCAATGAATGTGTCTGGGGGAAATAGTAAGGAAATATTTGGATTATTTATGAATAAACTAGTGTTTTCTGAGTCAGTGTCACAAAGATGAAGTTAAAAATCCTGACTCGCCATCTCCTCATTGGACGCGCCTTTAGAAAGAAATGCATCTTTATGGATTATGTAATGAAATAATTTTTGTTTTGGATATTAATTATTTTGTTTTGTAGTAATTCAAAGCTTTCAATAGATAATCATCATGTCTGTAAGGAAATCACTGAGTTACGGATCACTTTTGTGAAGCACTCCTGTTCAAGAACGAGACGGCAAGCGCATCCTATTCATTTTCTTTAATAAAAACACAATGTTTTCTTGATATCGTGAGTGCACACAAATAAAAATAGACCCTTTACAGTTCCGAACGATGTATTATTCTTACCTTTATGAGCAACAATTACGGCGTATTTAATTTGTTTCCACTGATGTCCTGAAGCACGCTTCAGCTTCCACTCTCCGCACAAACGATTGGATATGCGCCTAATAGCGAACATTTATCTAGGTTAAATGTTTAAACTAACATTGTGATGTGATTGGATGACCTTAGCACACGTGTGGTTTTGTTGACAGTTTCTGGTTCACTTGCAAAAAGGGCAGTGCGAAAGCGAACCGCACCAAACAAAACAAAACCAGCATTGTATTTGGTCCGGACCAAAGCAAGTGAACTAGCGGACTTTCATGCTGTGAATACACCCTGAATCTCAGCTCTTGATCCGCAGTGATAGGAACATACCACACGAATTTGGTGAAGATCCACCGTGAGGTATGAGCCGAAACGTCTGCAAGCCATCCCGGCAGCCATTTTGAATTGGGCTTGCAGGGTGATTAGCGGATTTCTCGGCGGCTGCTGTCTGGAATGCAGCATTAAGGCCGTTCCACACTGAGTGTGAAGCGAAAACGCCAGGCGGATCGCCGATGAATGTTCGCCTTCTGCTAATTCACGCCTGCAGGCTAGGTGGTGCTGACCAACAACGCATTTTTCCTCAGATATGTATCTCGTATATGAATTTAACGTCATCCACTGCTCAATATACAGCATTAAATGAATATAGCTAAGTAAAGTTTGGTTCTACGCCAGAAACGCAAACTATTTATAATGGTTACAAAAAAACATCTTAAAATATAAACAGAAGTACAATTAGCATCAAGCCACATTTGAAAATGTAATTATTAATGTATTTGCTTAAAACCCACTTTAAACCATCATCGAGTGCTTGTAATAACTCCCGATTGTGATCTATAGTTGATTTTGATTCTATAATAGGCATGCATGCACTCTTTGTATGTCTACCCTGATAGCACACGTACATCTCAGAGACGTCTATTTGATGTCTGCATTACATCTGCGAGACGTATTTTTTAGAGAGTTTGCTCATCTGCAATACGTCTATAGGACGTTTCCTTTTAGATGTCAGATAGACGTCTATTAGATGTTTATGATTTAGAATGTGTGTAAAACTGACATCTGAAAGACGTCTGTTACATGTTTGTCCACAGCAGATGCTTTCCAGATCAAGAGATCTTTAACAGACATCTTGCAGACGTACGTGTGCTATCTGGGTAATAAAGCCGCACTGCTTATTGTAATAAACATCATTTATTGTTATGAAAATACCATGAGCTGTACACAAAACACATACAGAATATATCGTCATAATCATGTCTATTTTCTTTCATATTTCATGTGTAGAAAAATGTTTCCCTCGATATTTTTAATACGGAAGATAGAGTTAACGCGCTCTGACTCATAACACTCGTTCACGGGGAAGAAAAAGGACAGTGCTCTCCAGATCACATAATTCAGAGGATAATTAATATAAATTATATTAAGAACATGTGAGAATAAATCTGTTCTCAGATACCAAAGATAACAGGAACTCAGCATCCACTCTCTTCTCTCCCGGGATACTCTTCTTCCGTGTTTGTTTTAGTGATGTCTGGTTCGCGAACGAACCGTTCGATTTAACCGGTTCTTCTTAGTGAACCAGTTCACCAAATCGGACTGAATCATTTGAAACGGTTCGCGTCTCCAGTAAGCATTAATCCACAAATTACTCCAGTTATTCACTTTTTTAACATGGCTGACACTCCCTCTGAGTCTAAATAAACCAATATCCCGTACACTGACTGAACTGCTGTGAAGAGAACTGAAGATGAACACCAGCAGAGCAGCATGTGTGCAGCGAGCCGGGTAACACATACACGCCCACTGCTGGAGCGGTTCTCCTTCTCGAGTCAAGAACCGGCTGCATCGGTTTTCGGATCACCTGTACACTGAACCGAGAACCGTTTCTTTCGGACGCGTCCGATTTGAGAACCGAAGAGCTGATGATACTGCGCATGCGCGATTCAGCGTGAAGCTACCGAACAGATTGCTATGACTGACACAGCACGTCTGAACCGAACTGGTTCTTTTGGACAACTGATTCTGTGCTAATGTTATTGAATGAAGGGCAATCTGGCGAAACGTACATTTATTTAATAACAAATAAATCGCAATGGATTATATATAGTAAGTGGATTATGGTTTCTGCGCTGATGAAAACGAATTTATTTACTTTATATCTTCAAGACTTAAATCCTCCTATGCACATCACTGCCTGTTACTGTATTTGGGTGCTTAGTTGCAAAACTTAATTGTAAAAGTTATGATTACTAACTTTATATATTTGAATTTGAAACCAACTGTCCGAAAGAACCGGTTCGCGGAAAAGAACCGGACTTCCCATCACTACTGCGCGTGCGTGATTCAGCGACAGCATGTGTGCTCTGAACTACCGAACCGAACAGTATTGACTGTCACAGCACAGCAGCACCGCCCGCCACAGGTGTCTGAACCAGACAACTGATTAATTACAAATAAACCGTAATGGATTATATATAGTAAGTGGAGCATAGTTTCTGCGCTGATGAAGACTAATTTATTGACGTCATAACTGTAAAACATCCTAGTTTGCAGATCACTGCCTGTATGTGTGTTGATGCTTTAGATACAAACATCCAAATTGTAAGAAACGTATCAGATTATAATGATGTTTTAATTAACCGATGTTATGATTACTGACTTTATATTTGAATGTGTTAAGCCCGCGATAGACTTGACGCCATTACGTCATCGCCAATGACGTCATCGCGTCGAGCGTAAAAGAACCGGTGAACCGGTTTATTGAATCGAACTGTCCGAAAGAACCGGTTCGCGGAAAAGAACCGAACTTCCCATCACTAGTTTGTTTACACTGGTTTTCGAAACAGCGCCACCACTCTTGCCTTTTTGTGCAACAGCAGCTGCTCCAGGCACGTGATGTAAGCTCAAATCTTATTGGACGGCCCGTATTTTCACTTTGTGAAACTGAAAAGATTCGTTGGACTGGACGAAAAAAAAAACATTCGCATTTTCGGTGCGCGAATGTTCGCGGTCTATGTGGAAGCATCCATAGGAAGCTGTTGTTTTATTCCAGCGCATCATCGCATCTGAAATTCGTTTAGCTTTTTCGCACTCAGTGTGGAAAGGGCTTTAGACAGCCCTCTGCTAGAATGGAGGCGGAGAGCACGAGCTCATTTGCATTTAAAAGGTACACACACAAAAACAGAGCATTTTTTCTTCCACCCAAAAATAGGCAGTTATGTTTAACCCTTATGCTGTGTTGAAAACCCTTAACTTAATGTGGTGATCTGTTTTTAGTCCAATGTGGTAACAGCATTTCCAGGTCAAGATGGCTGGAACATAACCAGAGGGTTCATTTATCTGAGAATAACAGCAAAAGCAAATCCTCTAACTAATATGAACAGTAGCAGCAGCTTTAAAATTAGATATACAGTTATAACTTACCAATCAGAGTCCGCCAGCACAAACAGAACAAAAACATTTTCTTCAACGGTTCTGTGAAAAGAGTGGTCTTATAACACGGTCTGCTGAAGGTGTGAATTTCCCCCAATGGAGTTAGACCCTCCTAGTTCACACATATATGCTCTCTGATCGTACGCTATATAGTTACATATACACATTCTTCTGGCTGTTATCAAGACCATTCTTAGTATCTTTATTGAATGAAAAACTATTTAATTTGAAAGATTTGTAATCATTCATTTGTTGCAAATGGCAAAAACAGTCGAAACTCTTACACGAGTCATGCTTTTGACACTAGTCCTGACTCCGGACTCATGAGTCTGAAACTGACTGCTGGGGTCTGATTTCCTTCAGAAACATTGTTTGATCTGTCGGGGAGACAAACTGCTTTTGCAGAAAAGTGGCTACTTGTGTGTTTAGTTTGAAGGTGAAGGGCTTCCTCTTCCTGTTCTGCTATTGACAGAACCTCACAATCTGACCCGTCACCTACACAGAACAGCTTTACAGTCAAACAAAGTCAATCGATTGAAAGCAGTCAAATCAGAGTCACAGTAACTGCATTTTTAGCCACCATGAATAAATGAGGATTTGAATTCCTTATTTATAAAGAAGAAATTTAGTGTGACTTTAAAAACTCCACCAATGAAAGAATATATAAAATATCTCACTCTTTATGTAATGCAGTATATATTCTCAATTTACCCTAAGGCTCCACGGAAATTTGTATCATTGTGTATACATACTATCTTACAACACGGTATTAATTGCTAGTTAGCGTACTGCCTGTGGTAATTTTTTTCCAGGAATGCTAAGAGGTTAAAAAAAACTTGAAACAAAACGCTAGTGATGGCAAATGAAGGGGGGGGGGGGGG
>NW_015506233.1:6626-9020 GCF_001515645.1 Sinocyclocheilus grahami | reverse complement strand
GGGGGGGCTGTATTGTAAAATGGTTCATGACTGGAAGCTTTGTGAGTGTGTGCATTGGAGCCACCATGTGGTCAAAATATAAATAACACCCACGAAATTTACATAGGCTAATTGATTAATTTCATTCATCAACACTTTTACGTTTTAATTTAATTACATTTTATTTTATAAGAATATAAGAAATTGTCCAATCAAGTAATAAAGAAATCATCACAAAGTATCAATTGCAGAACCAGACTCGCAAAACAATAAAAGAATTAGCTGATATTTTCTTCTTATTCTGTAACTTAAGTGGAAAAAAGTGGAAAAAAATTCAAATGATTTTCTTAGAATAACTTTTTGCTGCAATGTATTATTGTAAGCATTGCAAATGAAATTGCCGACATTAAAGAAATAACCATTTATGTGCGTAGGATGTTTGCATTGTAAGAGTTTACAGGGAGACTTCATATAGGCTATAGCAATATGTCTTCATCTTAGAATCTAACCGAACCACCGAACCTGGGCGGGTCCCTGGAGCGGGGCCTTTAAAGTCTCGGAAGAGTCACGCCTCTCAAGGTGGGCTTGTCCAATGAAAAAGACAGAAATTCCAAGCGGGAGGTTGCAATTGCTGGAGGGTTTTATGACCTTTTGTTCAAGGGCATGGTAATTTGCAAATGTAATTCGCTTGGAGTGTGGATGCACAAACTAATAAAGATTCTTAGAACACTAATATGTTGCATAGGTATAGACATACAATATACACTCAATTAGATCATCCGAATACTAATTTCTAATTACTAATACTAAAAATACTACAGTTCTGGAAAATAGTGGCTGGAGACTAAATGGTTCCTGGTGATTTCACACCTAATTCTTCACCTTAATTCCTAATTATTTTGCAGTTAACATGCATCTTTTCTTCTCCACATGTTTTTGACTGACCCTGCTGACCCACTGAGCATTGTGCTGTCCAATGGTTATGCATTAACTTTGCAATTTCTAGTATTGTATTAGTTTTTAATATTTCTGGGCATTTAATAATTTTTTACTTTCAGTCTGAGTTAAATCACTTTTTTGGCTAATTTTATCTGTAAAACAAAATCTGCTTAATTATGCACACAAAATAAGACATTTTTCACTTCAGCCTTCATGAATAATTATATATCAATTATAAATTATTAAATACAAGATTAATAGTAGTTATTAAGATTAATGTCATTCGGAAATGGCAAAATGTGCTTGGAAAATATATGATCAGAATATCAACTTGCATAATTATGCATGCACTGTATTTTTCCTCTTCTGCTGTCGAGGTAATGCAAGGAATGTTGTGATTGGTTGTCAAGGCAGCCAATCAGAATTTAGCAGCCTGGTCTCTGATTGGCTGGAATTATGGCATATTGTAAGGCTGGGTTGTGTTGAGCACGCAAGCTATTGGCATTTAGAGCACTGAGGGCATCAGGTGAGCAAGCTAGTGAAACGTTGCACGCGCAAAAGAGAAGGTCTGCACACATCCAAAAACTTATTTTAAATGCAAAATTGATTTTCGTGCACTCTAAATACTTTCTTCTTTGCGAGACAAACATTTTCTCCACAAAACTCAGTTCGCGCGCGTGCAAAACACACTTTGGCAGAATTGTGGCAAAAATGTAATCCCATATAATATTAACCAATGGCTAATAAATTCTCAGATTTTACTCGCCAGCGTGTGATTTGGAGGCTAAGTATACAGTAAGCTTAGCAGATATATTTTCACTCGCCGAACACTCTCTTTCTGAGGGCTTCAGAGTTTCACTCTCCTTCAAGCGATCTGTGCTATTTTTCAGTTCATCTGAATGGATGCGCAGCGCACCTGTATTTGACGTACCGTAAACTCTAGTGTTAAGGCGCATGACTCGCCGTCGCTTTGTCTCACACACACACACACGCAGAGAGAGAGAGAGAGCTTAATTTTTTTTACAGAAACATTGAATGACCAAAAAATATGGGGGTAGAATCGTTGCATAATTCCAAATAAATACATTATGATCCACAAATAAATGTAAAGAGATTAACAAAAATAAAATGTATTGATAAATAAATAGAATGAGATCCACAAATAAATCTTAGAGTTTCACAAACAAGAATTAAATTTACACAAAAAATAAAATGAGATTTGCAAATAAAAAAACATTCACATATATTTGTATGTCACAAACACAACTTTGCCTGGCATGCATTTGTGAACCGCGTCCTGTGCATTTGTAGATCGCTGCATGCATTTGTGGATAGCTCCCTGTGCATTTGTAAATCGTTGTGCTTAGAGACATTTCAAGCGTCAAGAGGCAAACCAATCCACAAATGGATGGACTCCACCCCCCTTCTACTTAAGCCAATCAGATACCGGTCACGTGGCGCCGACCAATCGTAGCG
>NW_015506233.1:546-6616 GCF_001515645.1 Sinocyclocheilus grahami | reverse complement strand
CCATAGTAACCCGGGATTATCAGGGATGTATTTATTAATATTTTATTTTAAATTAAGAAATTATTATATTATAGAAAGATTATATTAACAATAGGCGATGCTATCTACGTGAATGTCTATGCGCGATGTAAACAGCATTCGAAAGAAGTTTACTATGAATAATACGTAAGGTACATCAAATAAAATAGGCCTACAAGACACATGTTTATCCATCCCACAGTCTTGTAAGTCTATTAACTGAACGTCTTTTTTCCGTATTATTATTATTATTAGCCTGTTATTGATTATATTTCTATTTTCGTTTATTCATTTTTTTCCTCTTCAATTCGATCACTTTACTCAACGTTCTATGATACTGTAAATGCTCGACATATGCTATATGACTGGGAATTTTACTGGAATGCAATTTAAAGGTTGATCATGAAAAATCATTCACGTTTCATTTGTAAATGAAAACATGCTCAGTTATCGTCACACACGGGCATAAATAGGCCTACAATCATAATGTCAAAACTTTATTGGCATAATTGTCAACAAAATATAGCCTTAACCAGTTATTAAAATAATAATAGCCCTAATAATAATAAATTATAAGTGACTTGGGCCATATTTTTATATTTATTTTATCGCTTTACCTAATTAACGTTCTGTATATGCTAGTATTTGCTACCATATATTTTGCAAATACTAAACGCTTGACAATTATGCCAATAAAGTGTTGACTTTATGATTGTATTTATGCCCGTGTGTGACGATAAATGATTTACAAATGAAACTACATGAATGATTCATTCAATGAACCACTATATTTATATAGGCTAGTCTATTAATTAGACGAAATAAGATAAAATGTTAAATTCAACCTTTAAATTGCATTCCAGTAAAATTCCCAGTCATATAGCATATGTCGAGCATTTACAGTATCATAGAACGTTGAGTAAAGTGATCGAATTGAAGAGGAAAAAAATGAATAAACGAAAATAGAAATATAATCAATAACAGGCTAATAATAATAATAATACGGAAAAAAGACGTTCAGTTAATAGACTTACAAGACTGTGGGATGGATAAACATGTGTCTTGTAGGCCTATTTTATTTGATGTACCTTATGTATTATTCATAGTAAACTTCTTTCGAATGCTGTTTACATCGCGCATAGACATTCACGTAGATAGCATCGCCTATTGTTAATATAATCTTTCTATAATATAATAATTTCTTAATTTAAAATAAAATATTAATAAATACATCCCTGATAATCCCGGGTTACTATGGTCATGCAGGTTTGTTTACGCATTAAACTCATGGCCACGAGAAAAATGTCGTTCCCTCAACATAGCATCTCGTAGCCACGACATAAGGATTACCTCGACAAAATGATCTCATGGCCACGACATATGACGTTCCCACGAGTTAATATGACGTGGCCACGACAAAATTAAGCGAACCGAACAGGTCTCCTCGCTATCACCATAAATATGAGCATAGCAACAACCATGTTACATTTTTGCTCATTGTTGTTAATTTAACACCACTTACCTGTCTTAAACTGTCCTGATCGTCCATTTTGAAGCGGTTAATTAGCCAGAATAGCGTGTTTGGTGCATGGTCCCACACTGATTGTAAGGCAAAACGTGATTGGTTGGAGCGAGAACACGCTACGATTGGTCGGCGCCATGTGACCGGTATCTGATTGGCTTAAGTAGAAGGGGGGTGGAGTCCATCCATTTGTGGATTGGTTTGCCTCTTGACGCTTGAAATGTCTCTAAGCACAACGATTTACAAATGCACAGGGAGCTATCCACAAATGCATGCAGCGATCTACAAATGCACAGGACGCGGTTCACAAATGCATGCCAGGCAAAGTTGTGTTTGTGACATACAAATATATGTGAATGTTTTTTATTTGCAAATCTCATTTTATTTTTTGTGTGAATGTAATTCTTGTTTGTGAAACTCTTAAGATTTATTTGTGGATCTCATTCAATTTATTTATCAATGCATTTATTTTTGTTAATCTCTTTACATTTATTTGTGGATCATAATGTATTTATTTGGAATTATGCAACGATTCTACCCCCATAAAAAAAGCACCACCACCAGTCCTAAATTCAGTTAAAATGACTAATATGCATACATGGTTATCAAGTTTTAATTCTAATTACTAAAGTTATATTATTAAATAATATTGATTATCATATTATAATGCTTGACTGACTGATGTTAAGTGTACTTTCAGATATTTAAAAAACTGTGCCATTTTACAAACATATACAGTATTATACAGGGGTGCACATAAGTGGTCCGCAGGTCCGCATGCGTGACCACAATAAGAAATGTGCTGTGTGAATGAGTTCAGAGTTTATGTACCGACATGGGCTGTTTCCCAGAATCCTCTTCAGCCACCCATGGAGCTGCGATCGACTTAGGCTTAGATGCTTTTGGGAAACGCAGCCCTGGTTGACAGCTGTTAATGCACAATTACCATTTTAGATCGACTAACTGTGCTGTATACGATTTCTATTCAAACTGAAAGCATAGATCTAGGCTAACGTTTTCAAAGCACAATGCAAAACTGACATTTCATTCACTGATGCTCTACAATCGGCAGCGCTAAACCCGGAAGCGCATATACTTACTTGCCAGCAACCCGCCAAAATAAAAGCTTGCTGATTTTATGTTTGAAAATAAAAAATTCAAATAATTCAAATAAAAAATAATTAAGATTCAAATACAAATAATAATAATAGTAAAAATAATAAAAATATTAGCATTTTATTTTAAAGTTAGTTTAAGCTTGTTTCTTTAAAAAAAAAAACACGAACTCTTGCTTTCTAATCTTTTTGTATTCTATCGGTTTTGTTTTCATTTATTATACAGTTAACAAAAGCAAAAAGACCTCTAACACTAGCTTGCTCTATTCTATCTGTTTTCTTTCTTTTTATTTATTATATTATTTTAAAAAACCTTGCTACGTGTACTGTGTTAAGCTAACAGACTTGTTATAGCACTTGTATATTGTTGCTCTTTTGTTAGTTGACCGCTTTTATTGTCCTCATTTGTAAGTCGCTTTGGATAAAAGTGTCTGCTAAATGACTAAATGTAAATGTAATGCAAGTTTACTATAAAATAATTGTATTTGTATTTAATACTCCCTTTTTATTTTAAAATAAAATAGTATTATCACACTTTTAGTTTATTATTTTTTTTTTTAAACTAAATAAAGTGCAATAATATTATCACTATTTTTAATTAATTGTTTATAGTTACAGTGGGTACGGAAAGTATTCAGACCCCCTTAAATTTTTCACTCTTTGTTATATTGCAGCCATTTGCTAAAATCATTTAAGTTAATTTTTTTCCCTCATTAATGTACACACAGCACCCCATATTGACAGAAAAACACAGAATTTAAAGCCCATTTCTGAGAAGTACATAAAAAGTATACTAAAATTACACTTTCCTATTTTTAAGCTCTGGGTCGTTTTTTTTTGGTATTTTCACCTAAATTTGACATACTCAAATTCAAATGTTTACCCTATACACATACAATGGAGGAAATGGGGGGAAAAAATAATTTAATTGTAAAGAAAACCATTTGAACTACAAAATATGAGTGTGCTTCTTTATAAATAACATTATATATGTTTCAAATATTACAATAAACACTAAAAAAACATAGGCACTTTTTTATTTTTATATAAATATATAATAATCCATGTATATTTACTAGGGCTGGGTAAAAAATATTGATATCTCGATATTAATAGATTCTCATTTTTACGTAACTATATTGATTCTTAAATCCCAAGAATCGATTAGTCTAGCCTGTTTTCAGTTACTGGATGGAACATTGAAGCACACCTCCCATCCAATATATCGCAATAAGCATTGTGCTTTGGTACTTTTAATATTAAGCAAAGTCTCAGATTTCAGATTGTAGCACCTCGGTTCAACAGATCAACGTGAACTGATCACCTCCTCCACATTAATACCTATATCTAAAATAATCGATATTGAATCAAATCGAATCGAATCGCAAGCTTGTGAATAAGAATTGAATTGAATCGAATCGTGAAATTTGTGTCAAAACCCACCCCTAATATTTACTGTATATTTACTGAAATGCATCATGTACTGTACTTTTCTGTCAATAAACAGTTTATCAGATTGTTAGCTGTGCTTTCACGTTTCAAAATAAAGATTCTATTAAAAATGGAGCAAACGCGCTCATAAACCCTCACCAGACGCACGTTCATTCCTCTCCACGGCGCCGCTGAATGTTCTTCATCATCTATAGCTTTCATTATAATGTTCATAGATTGCTATTATCCGAGTTGCCGATGTGTTAGCCTCTCCGCGTGCTATTCTCGCCTTCAAAACAGTCCAAAAAACTACAAATCCCGAGCACAACACAGCTGCAGCGCTGCCCAAGATGTTCTCTCTGACCTCCCACTCACCCTTCCCTATGTTGACCCAGAGGTGTCAAATTTCACAGCTCTGAATGGCCGCCAAGCTAGAGTGACATGTGATCTGACCTACTGCAGTCCACTGAACAGCACAGAGTTGTAAAAGATAAGAGCCGCTGGCCGGGAGCGCTTATGATTTGGAGAGCGCGTTTTTGGCAAAAGGTGCGTCTTTTTTTCCCTGGTGCGCATCTGGACAAAATGCTATACATAAAATGGTCTCGTTTGAAAGAAGGGATCCTAATCTAAAAGATAATATAGAGTTTGTGGCTGTTTGCGGCTGACTGAAGCAGTAGTACGAGTAGGAATGTGACCCATATGAAAGTTTGCTCAGAGGTAACAAATTTCACATCGCGATTCTATTGAAGATTATTCGATCTGTGATTGTCACACAATGAAATAATCTACATAGTCAAATTCCTGAGAATGAGAGCTTTCTTGTGATATATGACTCGACTGTTTTGTGAAAAATATATAAAATACACATTCTTAGGAAAAATTCTTCGCAATCGTTAAGCGGAAATTCGTGTGTGGGGCGAATACATTTCTAAGCTTAATTATACTTATACTGCTTTATGTATCATAAAACCAAAAGTTATGATTATTCTTTGTAAAGAAGAGACTCTAAGCTTTCAAATGAAATGATATATGGGCTTATACCATATAAAGAAGGCTATGTGAATGAAGCATAAACATTTTTAATGCGATTAAGAGGTTAAAAGAAGTATACTAACGCAGAGTTTACTGCCTCAATTCGGCGTGGCATGGAGGTGATCAGTTTGTGGCACTGCTGAGGTGGTATGGAAGCCCAGGTTTCTTTGACAGTGGCCTTCAGCTCATCTGCATTTTTTGGTCTCTTGTTTCTCATTTTCCTCTTGACAATACCCCATAGATTCTCTATGTTTGCTGACCAGTCAAGCACACCAACACCATGGTAATTTAACCAACTTTTGGTGCTTTTGGCAGTGTGTGGGCAGGTGCCAAATCCTGCTGAAAAATGAAATCAGCATCTTCAAAAAGCTGGTCAGCAGAAGGAAACATGAAGTGCTCCAAAATTTCTTGGTAAACGGGTGCAGTGACGTTGGTTTTCAAAAAACACAATGGACCAACACCAGCAGATGACATTGCACCCCAAATCATCACAGACTGGAAACTTAACTCTGGACTTAAAGCAACTTGGGCTATGAGCTTCTCCACCCTTCCTCCAGACTCTAGGACCTTGGTTCCAAATGAAATACAAAACTTGCTCTCAGCTGAAAAGAGGGCTTTGGACCACTGGGCAAGTAAGTGTAACACAATCATGAGTCATTTCTCCTTCATCCTCTAACACAACTTCAGTCATTGCAGACATCATACATGGATGGGTTCGTGACTGACGCACGCTGTAAAACAATGTTCGGGACTGTGAGGGTTGTTAACCAATTTCCCCAGGTGACAGAAGTGACTTTTGCTTGATTCATTAGTGCAGACACTGCATGAGGGCATCTTACGTTTACAGTCTGTCTGTTAGCCAATTGTTTTAGGAATTACTGTAATTACTGCACCTGTATCAAGCAAGAAGTCAATCTCTTTCTCTTGTATGCTACCTTTCACAAAAATTATT
>NW_015506233.1:0-207 GCF_001515645.1 Sinocyclocheilus grahami | reverse complement strand
TGAACTTTTCCACGACATTCTAATTGATTGAGATGCACCTGTAATATAGTTAATATAGCAATATCTACAGTATAAATATCTAGAGTATATCCCCCTGCAATGTCATTTTTGGGTTGATTTCTACCTTCAATATATTATAATCTATTAGTATGGAGACTGGTGATTCCCAAACAGGCTCATGTGGAAAGATTTTGATGTTAAAAAAAA
>NW_015506232.1:779234-780822 GCF_001515645.1 Sinocyclocheilus grahami | reverse complement strand
TTATGAATGTTATATTATCTGTGTGTGTATATTATTGATGTTATAATATCTGTGTGTAATATGAACACACATGAAATGAGTGCTTCGTGTCACTAATGCAGAACTCTAATGTACTCATGTGCAGTGATCTGATGGAGAGGGAAGAGGAACAGACAGATTCAGACAAACTGTGGTCAGATTATTGATAATAATCATAATTTAGAGCGATCAGAGTGCAGGAGGTTTCCTGAACCTCAGTTTGGCCAAATTTGTACTGACTGTTCAAAATATAATATTTAGTATTTATGTATTTATTTTTGATATTACATCAGTTTATGAGTCTTGATGTTGTAGTATTTCACCAAAATAAGCACATTTGAATAATAATAATAATAAAATAAATCCCCAGTTTTGTCCCTTCCATTTGATCTTCTTCTTCTTCATTGAATTAAAAAATACAAACGAAGTTTAACAAAAAACCTAAATCAAAATAAGGGTACAATAGTCACTACATATAAAACATACAAGTGTAATTAAAGGGCTGCACATACATATAATACATTCGTAAATTCAAATTTAACAGTTTTTTTTATTTTAAATAGATTTCATAAACAAATATACAATTTTTACAAAAAACAGAAAACACACAAAACAATAATATATACATCTTTTCTTGTTGAAATGTGTGAAGTAGTGTAAATCTGCGGATAGCTTTAGGGCTGGTTTAATTTGACATGTCTCTTTAACCCGCGGCTCCTCGCTGCACTTCCGGTCTGAGCTGTCAGCTGACTCGCGGTGTGCGCATGCGCAGAGCCCCGCTGGAGGCAGATGGCGGCGTCCCGAGTGCTGTGACTGAGGGAAGCGCTTTCGGTTCGGTTCTGGATCACTGAGCTGCAGCACCGCGCGGAACGGAGGCCGGCGGGCCGAGCGACGCAACCGAGCCGCTTCTGACAGCACAGATCCCGGTACAGCACAGCGGCGAGCTCCGTCTGAGGTGAGGCCAGCGCCGCTGACAGAGACTCCTCACACCGCTTCTTCAACACCTCACAACACTGCTTTAACACCTCAGAACACGACACATAACAGCACTGTCGAGTGTTTATGTATTAATTCGTGATGCGTGGCGTGTAGCTGGAGTCTCGATCATCAGTGTTCAGTGTTTAGTGTTCAGTGGAGCGCGAGAGAGGTCAGAGGTCAGCAGTGACCCTTACAAACTCTGATTTCTGGTCAGAATGATGATGATTGTTATTATTTCACAGTTATATGAGATCTACATGACATTTGAAATGCGTCTAACATCAGAAAAACGGTATATTTGCTGTACAATATCATCTTTCAGTAGATGCTGCGCAGGGGTTTGCACAGTTCTGTCCCTTGCACTTATTTTGGTCACACTTTATACAGTTTATATGAATATGGCATTGTAAATATTTGACAAGCAAATATTGTCATTGTTATAAAATTAAAAGTATCTTTTTGTACCGTTTATAATTGTTATATTTCGTATCTGCTGTGTGATATAGAAAGTAGTTAGTGATGTTCTGATTATTAATGAGTGTGTGAGAGTGTGTGAAGAGGAGCAGATCTAGCACTCGCTGTGAGAAGAGGA
>NW_015506232.1:740926-773348 GCF_001515645.1 Sinocyclocheilus grahami | reverse complement strand
GTGTTTGTGTGTGTGTGTGTGTGTGTGTGTGTGTGTAAGATGTCAAGCGTGTAGGGATCAGTTGTGTGATGTTAGTGTGAGAGTCATACAGCACTTTCATGCCTGTCATTGTTTTATTGAAAGTGTGTTTACAGCAGCTACAGGTTCATCAGAAGCTTTATCGCTGCATTAGATTGGAGCTTTGCATTCATAAAATCTTTCAAAAACGCTTTGTAATCCAGCAAAGACCAGTTTGATTAATGTCTTCACCGTACAGGACTCATACGGTACAGAGAGCTGCAGGACGGTGCAGTGATAAACTGCTTTATTGATCCTCGCTAAGAGCGGTTGATGCTGATCACGAGACCTCGTCCTGGAAGCGGCGATCTTCTGCTATTAATGCGTCGCAGCCCAATACTGCACTTCCACTACACTAGTAGATTCTAGATGACCAGGATCACACATTCAGGAGGAGCATGTTGGACAGATGTTAGACATTACACAGTTCAGTCTGTTGATTGAGTCTGGGTTTGGTGTAGCCAGTTTGGCTTTGGTCATTTCATAGACTGAGATAACTGCATCATCATCTTCCAGGGCTTCCTTTAATTGATTTCTAATTTACTTTCTCAATGAATTAGTGAGACTATCCATGGACGAGCACTCTTTGATTATTTACCACATTTATAATCAAGCCTTAGAGAATTTTTTTTTTTTTTTGCCATAAGGATTGACTGTGAAAACCCTATTTATTCCTCCTTATTGTTCACTTAGTGATTCATTTTAAAAACACAAAGGCTTCTAATTTGAAGCCAATTAATGTTTAATTTTTTTGACCACTTTTTTATCACTTCAGTCATTTTATAAAGTGCACTTAGTCCTCTAGATCAGGGATTGTATATATTTCACTCAATGGAAGATATCGAGAGCACATTTATATGGGGACGTTTCCAAAGAGGGAAAAGCAAACAAACAGCTCGCATTCTCGTCATGTATTATACTTGTCCAATCGGTTTTATTAATATGCATATTCCAGCCTTAGCTCAGTGTTTACCAATGTACAGTAAAGTCAGTGTAAAAGCTTCACTCCCATGGCTCCGGTCTCTGAATCTCTGGCCTGGCTCAATCAAAGACGCGGGCGGGTGAGGTGTGTAATCTGTGCGTGCCGTGGCGAGTGTGCTTGCTGATGATTTAGGAAGCGTTGGGAGTTTGCGCTGTGGCAGGATCATCCAGGGTTCCTCAGTAAGGACCTGCTGCTGTCTGTGTCATTAATGCCAATCAAACAATATGAGAGAAAGAGAAAATCTTATTGTATTACTGACCGTTTACTTGTCTTCAATAACTGTATTACTGTAACTATAAAAGCACTTTTTACTACCATTAGTTAGCCTGGTATCAGCAATTGTGAATTCTGAGATCAGGATGAGTTTGTTTCTTCATCAGGTTTGGAGAAATGTAGCACTGCATCAGTGTCTCAGCAATGGATGCTCTGCAGTGAATGGGTGCCGTCAGAATGAGAGTCCAAACAGCTGATAAAAACATCACAATAATCCACAGCACTCCAGTCCATCAGTTAACATCTGGAGAAGACAAAAGCTGAAACACATCCAGCATTAAGACGTTTTTAACTAAAATACCATTGCTTCCAGCTCAAATACAAAGAGTCCAAAGCCGTAATATTGCTTGGACAGCTGTTTGTACTCTCATTCTGACGGCACCCATTCACTGCAGAGCATCCATTGCTGAGCATTTCCCCAAATCTGAATGATTGGAAGTCTTATTGCTTTAGAATGACACGAGGATGCCAGAATTCACATTTTTGGGTGAATCCCCTTAACATTTTAAATGACTCACTTCAAATGTGATTTGTGAGCGCTTTGAGTAATCTCTGGCAGAAGTGTACAGTCTGAGAGTCGTCCTGTTGTCACACTATATAAACTGCTCAATGTATTCCCATGTTTCCCCAGGACAGCTTGTGTGATCGTATACCACGCTGTTGTTTGAGTTCCAGACTGTGACCCTCTTCTGTTTTCACAGGCCCTGCCTGAAGATGAACGTCCTCAAAGACAACAAAGACTTGGCCTGTTTCTACACAACCAAACACTCCTGGAGGGGGAAGTAAGTGCCTCGTTCCTCTCGGTTACTGTGAGACGCTTCATTCAGAGCCACCCGCTTATTGGGTTTCATGACCTTCATGTTTCAGAGCTCAGGCTAACGTAGGAGTGGGCGATATGGCAAACATACCATATCTCAAGTTTTTCAGGAATATCACAATTCACGATTTTATCACGATTCTTTGTCATGTGGGTTTTACTATCTTGTCTGAGCAGTACAGCCAAACTAAAAAAACTTACAAGGTAAGAAAATATATAAAAAAAGTATGGCAGATATTTAGGCCGATTTTGTCATTATTTGATCTTTTCTGTTAAAAAAATAAGAACAAAGATACACGTAAGACACAGATAAAACAAACAGTGCTTTATTTTTCTGGTACAGCAGGTGTATTTAGCAGCAGCATTCAAGATTGAATCAACAAATATAAAAATAAACCACTGTATTCACTTCACTGTATAAATTATACATCAATTCTTATTAAAGCAACTGTATTCATATTCTTCAGTCAAGAGCAGCAAGTGATTTTTCTTTTTGTGTTTTGTTGTTTTATTAAGATTAAGGGGATAATTCACCCCAAAAAATTAAAATTCTGTCATCTGTCTGTCATAGTGTTTTATTTTTATACCATCATTTACTCACGCTCAAGCTGTTTTAAACCTGAATGAGTTTCTTTCTTCTGCTGAACATGAATGTTATGTTGAAGAATGTGGGTAACCAAACAGTTGCTGGTCCACACTGACTTCCACAGTATTTGTCCTGCTATCAAAGTCAGTGAGGACCAGCTACTGTTTGGTTACCCACATTCTTCAAAATATCTTCTTTTGCGTTCAGCACAAGAAAGAAGTTAATACAGGTTAGGGACAACGTGTGAGTGAGTAAATAATGACAGAAATTAAATTTTAGGGTGAACTATCCCTTTAAAGACAATCGGCAGCATGTTTAGTACTGTCCCTTTAAGAGCTGCACGCATCCGTTTTTCTCTCAAATGTTTACTTGTAGGGATGCACCGATATGAAAATTTTGGCCGATACCGATAACCGATTACTCTTTATTTTTGAAAGCCGATAACCGATATGTTGGCCGATAAATCTATATCCAAATTGTTATATACTTTTTGAGAGCCTGATTACAAAAAAGGTCTCATCATTAAAAGAATGAGCATTTATCGGCCGATACCGATATGGGGGCCGATATATCGTGCATCCCTATTTACTTGCACTTTAGACGTAACCAACTGTGTTTATATGTACACCTTGTGTGTTTTCGACAGCATAACTTAATTAATGAAGATAACGTAGTTCAGTAATCAGGCACTGTTTGAAAGGCGTTGTAGTGCGTGCATGCCTCCGGATGTCTGCGCTCAGAAAAAGCGCACGTCAGAACAGCACATGAATATACTGTTTAACAGGCAAGGCTTTAAAACACATGCAAATACTGTACTTTTGGGATTGCGAATAAGTGCTGGAGGCGGCAGAACTGCAGCTGATAGATTGTGCGCTGTAGCACGATACTACGATATTTCTTCAAAAGCAGATCGTGGAGACAATTTTATGGCACACCCCTAGCCTTAAGTGAGATCTACCCCTGTGAACATCATTCATTGACTGACTTTTTCTTGTCTTGCATTTTGCATCTGTTTGCTGCTTTTGAATCCTATCAGGGAACTTGCACCAGGTGTTAAGTGGCCCATTCTCGTTCATTGTAATATTTTTCCTCTTGTTGTCATTCTGTTCCTAACAGAATTTTAATTTAAAAGAGTGAACCATTCCTTTAAAGGTTGAATTTCCAGACATGGTTTTCCTAATGAAATCAGGGAATTGAGAATCCGTCGTCGTATCTCTTTCCCTGTCAGTGTTGAAGCAGATGCTTCTGCACATTAAAACAAAAGCAGATTAAAAAGAACAAACAGGCCACGTCTGCTCTCCACCGAGGCCATCGAGATCATCATGTCTTCTGAGAAATACCCTCGGTTAGGACGAATGCTTGGAAAAACAGAGAGTCAAAGACACCGAAAGGGACGAGTAGCCCATAGAACATGCCAAACTCCCAATGAGTGAGAAATCATGCTGTAATATTACTGTATATGACTGTATGACGCATGCATGATGTGTGGAGCTCGAGCTGAATGAGGATCCACAGGTTTTCTGGATCTGGGTCCAGTATATAAATGCAGATACATCTACAAACTCTGCTGAGAGCTGTGAGAGCAATTAATTACCCATGATCTCGTTAAGCCGTCGCTCTCTTGTGTTTCTGACTCTTTAACCTATCATTGGCTGTGCTTACAGGATGTGAAGGGCAGGAAGAATATTGTCAGGGTATATATAATTTCTTATTAGAAACATGTATGACTTTCTTTATTCAACAAAAACACAAAAGATATTTCAAGAAAATGTTTCAGACCCCACTGACTTTCTTTGTGTGACAGAAACACTGGGACTCTGTTTTATCATGTTGATCAGGTTTGTCAGAATATGTGAAGAGCTGGCTGGTTAGGGGGAGATGTTTAGCTCTCAGTTTCCTTATAAAAGGGAAGTAGCACATGTGTGTCATGTAGCTGTTGAAATGAAAGCAAATCGAGCTCTGACACGTCCACGGCTGAGCCAGTGCTCCCATGCAGACCCAGCTATACTGTGATCCGAGCTGCTTGCAGTGGTTATTATGCTGCTCTATAGGGTCACTCACACTGCTGTTGCTCTCCGCTTCACTCGAGAGCTGGATTACTCTTCACCAGCACACAAGACCGTAAACTGGAAGAATTATACAGCTGTACACAGCACTAGACGTGTAAGAGATTCCTCCAGCTGTGTGTTCCTCTCCATTACCTCATCTGCTGTGTTCAGAGAGCAGCCAGGACTGATTCTGATCTCATTCATTTTTTTTTTAGTGAGTGTGTGTGTGTGTGTGTGTGAGAGAGAGAGAGAGTGAGTGTGTGTGTGTCTTTGTCTGTGTGTGTGTGTGTGTGTGTTCGAGTATGTGAGTGAGTGAGTGAGTGTGTGTGTGTGTGTGTTCGAGTATGTGAATGTGTGTGTGTGAGAGAGAGAGTGAGTGTGTATATAGTGTGTGTGTATTGTGTTCGAGTATGTGAATGTGTGTGTGTGAGAGAGAGTGAGTGTGTATATAGTGTGTGTGTGTAGTAAGTGTGTTCAAGTATGTGAATGTGTGTGTGAGAGAGAGTGAGTGTGTGTGTGTTCGAGTATGTGAATGTGTGTGTGTGAGAGAGAGAGTGAGTGTGTGTATAAAGTGTGTGTGTATTGTGTTCGAGTATGTGAGTGAGTGAGTGAGTGTGTGTGTGTGTGTTCGAGTATGTGAATGTGTGTGTGTGAGAGAGAGAGTGAGTGTGTGTATATAGTGTGTGTGTATTGTGTTCGAGTATGTGAATGTGTGTGTGTGTAGTAAGTGTGTTCAAGTATGTGAATGTGTGTGTGTGAGAGAGAGAATGAGTGTGTGTGTATAGTGTGTGTAGTGAGTGTGTTCGAGTATGTGAATGTGTGTGTGGTGTTGAAGGGAAGATGTTAAAAGCCACAGATGATGAATAATTAACCACTCATGTGAGTGCTCTGTTCTCAGAAGCCTGTTTATTGTTCTACAAGGTCAGAGAGACAGAAAGAAGTCGAGTGGCCTTTAACTGGAAATATTGTCATCCTAGCATGTATACAGTGGGTACGGAAAGTATTCAGACCCCCTTAAATTTTTCACTCTTTGTTATATTGCAGCCATTTGCTAAAATCATTTAAGTGATTTTAGCAAATGGCTGCAATATAACAAAGAGTGAAAAATTTAAGGGGGTCTGAATACTTTCCGTACCCACTGTATTTGCAGAATGTGTTATGACTCAAGATTCCAATTTGCAGTTTAACTCAGAATTGGATCAGAAATGTAAAGCGAGTGTTTGCCACAAATATGAGTCTGTTGTTCTCTGTGTTTGCTCTCAGTTATCATGTGTGTTGGTGAACTGAACTCTAATATCAGTTATTGTGTGTGGGTGTGGGTGAGGGTGAGAGAGTGTGTGTGTGTGTGTGTGTGTGTGTGTGTGTGTGAGAGAGAGAGAGTGTGTGTGTGTGTGTGTGTGAGAGTGAGAGAGAGTGTGTGTGTGTGAGTGAGGGAGTGTGTGCGTGCGTAAGTCTGGTGAGTAAACTTTAGTATATGTACTAGCCGGTGGTGCTGGTTCTGCATGTCCTTCAGATGAAGAAGAGCTGCTCTGATGTGATTGGCTCACAGTGACAGGAGTTCTGGGTTCTTCTCTCTCACAAACACGCTCCTGTCTAATTACTGCAGCCGTTATTTCCAGACACAGTTTTGAAATGGTTGTTTTTGTGCTCCTGCAGGTACAAGCGTGTTTTCTCCGTGGGAACTCACGGCATCACCACATACAATCCCACCACACTAGAAGTGACTAACCAGGTACTGCTTTTCTGTCTGCTCAGAATACATGTGCAGCTGTGTGTGTGCTTACAGAACCAGCTGAACAGAGCAAGTACAATATGTGCATGTGTGTCATGTTCAGTATTATATTTCTAAATATTATATTATAAATCATAACATATAATAATAATAATAGGGATGAATTTATTAATGATTAAAATTGTGCTTTTGTTTTATATTATTGATGACAATTATATTTGTTGTTTTCATATTTATATTATTTATGATAATGGTTATTAAAACGAGTACCACGAGGCGTCGCTCACTAGCGGATGTAAACGTGTCTTTAAGCACTGAAGCTGTTCTGAATGTAGTGTAATGTTGTCTCTCTCAGTGGCCTTACGGTGATATCTGTGGCATCGCTCCGGTCGGGAAAGGCCAGGGCACCGAGTTCAACCTCACTTTCCGTAAGGGCAGCGGGAAGAAGTCCGAAACGCTCAAGTTTTCCACTGAGCATCGCACAGAGCTGCTAACAGAAGCGCTGGTGAGGAATACTGCGTGGTTGTGTGATGACGTGACGTGCTTGATTAAAGTCATGTGACTCTGGTCATTCATCACACATCATCATTAGTCTCTCTCGTCTTCACAGAGATTCAGGACAGACTTCTCAGAGGGGAAGATCACCGGAAGAGTGAGTACAGTCCCATCAAAGAAAGACCATTGTATTTTACATACAAACACAAACAAATATGAGCATTTTTTATTACAAGCCACCAAACATTTAAAATAGGGCTGTTGATTGAACAAGCTAAATTGGTGCTATTTGGAAGAAATGAAGTGTTAAAATGATTAATGCATTTAACGCAGTGCCCCGTCATCTTACACTGATGATCCTGATGCAGGACGACTGACTGCGTGATGAAGTCTATTAGAATGCACTTATATGAGCCTAAAATTCAAGATATGAGTGCAAAAGAATCACACTCTTATATTTCTATCATATATAGTTGAGCAATATCACACCAGCTAGAGTACTGTTTTTAACTAATACCTGCACCATTGATAATGTGATCCTGATTTATACAACAGTTCAGTAAACAAGAAGTTAATACCGTTACATTTTAGACAAAATATTGTCCGTTTTCTCAATTTCTCAAATGAAAATCAAATCCACAGCAGAACTGATGAGCGTCTCTGATCAACACACAGAAGGGTTTCGTTTCTGAGTGAATCTACAGTTTTGAACAAATTGGTTAAATGAATGATTCAGTGACTTATTAACATGTTCTTCATATTTCAGTATTAATTCAAAAATCTAAATAAAAACATTAATACACATTTATTGATCATTAACGTAATGTTGAATCAAAATTTCTTTCTAAAGCTACTTTTTGGTAATGTCCATTCAGTACTTTTCTTCTTACACAACGTTAATTGACTTTTGAGGGTAATTTCTCAGCCCAAATCGATGTGCAAATAATAAATCAGTCCACCACATAATTAAATAGCTTAAATACAGCCCTATTCTCTGAAACCCTTGTTGATCTGAGTGTTAAAGAAGCTCTGCTCGTGTTTCCTCAGCGCTATAACTGCTTCAAGCATCACTGGAGCGACGCGCGGAGGAGCGTGTGTTTGGAGGTCACGCCGGGAGGCATCGATCAGATCGACCCTCAGAGCAACCGCGTGATCTGCTCGTACGACTACCGCTGCGTGGAGGGCTTCGCCGAGCTCTCCGACTATCAGGGAGGCTTCTGTGTGCTGTATGGAGGCTTCGGCAGACTGGTGTGTGTTCAGTCCTGATTCAGCACAGAGTGAGCTGTGACTCACTCAGAACTCACCTCCTCTCTCACTCTCTCTCACTCCAGCATCTGTTTGCGTCCGAGCACTGTGACGAGATAATTCGCAGTGCGATCGAACACGCCGGGAGCTTCATCGGCATCACGCTGCGCCTGCGTAAGGAGCTTCTGAGCTTCGAGGGCTTCCTCGGCGAGCGTCTGGGGCAGTACGGTTCGGACGAGTGCATCACCTCACTGACCGAGTTCATCGTGCAGAAGATCACGCCGCGGCACACGGTAAGATCAGCTCTGCACCTGATGGGCTTTCTGGTGTGTGTGGGGTGGATCTGATGCATGCTCGTGGTTGTGTTGGTCTCAGGAGCCTGTGAGGAGGATCCTGGCGCTCACAGAGACGTGTCTGGTGGAGCGAGACCCTGCCTCTTACAACATCGTCACCCTCAAGCCCTTCGGAGAGGTCTGTCTGATCATAGCCGAGTCACTAAACCAACACCTGATAGAATCACATGGAAATTGCATATATAGAAACTAGTGTTTATGTTTGTATACTCAGAATCTGTGTGCGTGTGTGTGTGTGTGCGTGTGTGCGTGCAGGTGTTCGCTCTGATCTGTGACGCAGACAATCCTCAGGTGTTCACCGTCGAGTTCATCCGCGGTCAGATACGCAAGTACTGCTCCACAGAAAGGTACAGCATCTCAGACGCTCCTGTGTGGTTCTGCTGGTTATGTCAGAGTCTGACGATGTGTGTGTCTGCAGGGACTCTCTGCTGGCGAGTCTGCTGGACAGCGTGCGGGCGTCGGGGAACAGGGACGTGTGTGTGAAGATGGCCCCCACACACAGGGGCCAGCGCTGGGGCCTCCTCAGCATGCCTGTGGATGAGGAGGTGGAGAGCCTGCACCTGCGCTTCCTCGCTGCTCCTCCCAGTGCGTCCATCAGCGCAAGCCTCTCACGTTAAACTCTGTGTTCTTCCATCATCTACAGTGAATGATGTTTGGAGAATCAGATCACTCTGCATGCTGTCCTCTGACTCCTGCAGGATCGTTAATGCTGTGGAGCAGGACATTAGATTTATATTTCTCATAAATGACATGTTCTTGGCTCCGCTGGTCAATATGGTTGTTTTTCTGCTAATATTGGTAAAAACCCACTGCTGAGAGAGCAGCACAGAGAACTTCAACAGACCTTAGATCAGTTTCATAATACAACATCACTGCAGCTCCAGAGAGGAGTTACTAGTAGAAGCGCTGCGGTGATAATTATGTTCTACCCATGATAATGTGTGTGTGTATATATGTATATACAGTACCATTCAAAAGTTTGGGGTCAGCAAGTTTTTTAATTAATACTTTTATTAATCAGGGATGCATTAAATTAATCAAAGGTGACACAGTAAAGGCATTTATAATGTTATAAAACATTTCTATTTCAAATAAATGCTGTTCTTCTGAACTTTCTATTCATCTGTGAATCCTGAAAAATAAAATGCATCACAGTTTCCACAAAAATATTGTGCAGCACGACTGTGTTCAACATTGATAATAATCAGAAATGTTTCTTGAGCAGCAGATCAGCATATTATACTGATTTCTGAAGATCATGTGACACTGAAGACTGGAGGAATGATGCTGAAAATACAGCTGCGCATCACAGAAATACATTACAGTTTAACAGATATTCACATAGAAAACAGCTGCTGCGTGGAGGGCTTCGCCGAGCTCTCCGACTATCAGGGAGGCTTCTGTGTGCTGTATGGAGGCTTCGGCAGACTGGTGTGTGTTCAGTCCTGATTCAGCACAGAGTGAGCTGTGACTCACTCAGAACTCACCTCCTCTCTCACTCTCTCTCACTCCAGCATCTGTTTGCGTCCGAGCACTGTGACGAGATAATTCGCAGTGCGATCGAACACGCCGGGAGCTTCATCGGCATCACGCTGCGCCTGCGTAAGGAGCTTCTGAGCTTCGAGGGCTTCCTCGGCGAGCGTCTGGGGCAGTACGGTTCGGACGAGTGCATCACCTCACTGACCGAGTTCATCGTGCAGAAGATCACGCCGCGGCACACGGTAAGATCAGCTCTGCACCTGATGGGCTTTCTGGTGTGTGTGGGGTGGATCTGATGCATGCTCGTGGTTGTGTTGGTCTCAGGAGCCTGTGAGGAGGATCCTGGCGCTCACAGAGACATGTCTGGTGGAGCGAGACCCTGCCTCTTACAACATCGTCACCCTCAAGCCCTTCGGAGAGGTCTGTCTGATCATAGCCGAGTCACTAAACCAACACCTGATAGAATCACATGGAAATTGCATATATAGAAACTAGTGTTTATGTTTGTATACTCAGAATCTGTGTGCGTGTGTGTGTGTGTGCGTGTGTGCGTGCAGGTGTTCGCTCTGATCTGTGACGCAGACAATCCTCAGGTGTTCACCGTCGAGTTCATCCGCGGTCAGATACGCAAGTACTGCTCCACAGAAAGGTACAGCATCTCAGACGCTCCTGTGTGGTTCTGCTGGTTATGTCAGAGTCTGATGATGTGTGTGTCTGCAGGGACTCTCTGCTGGCGAGTCTGCTGGACAGCGTGCGGGCGTCGGGGAACAGGGACGTGTGTGTGAAGATGGCCCCCACACACAGGGGCCAGCGCTGGGGCCTCCTCAGCATGCCTGTGGATGAGGAGGTGGAGAGCCTGCACCTGCGCTCCCTCGCTGCTCCTCCCAGTGCGTCCATCAGCGCAAGCCTCTCACGTTAAACTCTGTGTTCTTCCATCATCTACAGTGAATGATGTTTGGAGAATCAGATCACTCTGCATGCTGTCCTCTGACTCCTGCAGGATCGTTAATGCTGTGGAGCAGGACATTAGATTTATATTTCTCATAAATGACATGTTCTTGGCTCCGCTGGTCAATATGGTTGTTTTTCTGCTAATATTGGTAAAAACCCACTGCTGAGAGAGCAGCACAGAGAACTTCAACAGACCTTAGATCAGTTTCATAATACAACATCACTGCAGCTCCAGAGAGGAGTTACTAGTAGAAGCGCTGCGGTGATAATTATGTTCTACCCATGATAATGTGTGTGTGTATATATGTATATACAGTACCATTCAAAAGTTTGGGGTCAGCAAGTTTTTTAATTAATACTTTTATTAATCAGGGATGCATTAAATTAATCAAAGGTGACACAGTAAAGGCATTTATAATGTTATAAAACATTTCTATTTCAAATAAATGCTGTTCTTCTGAACTTTCTATTCATCTGTGAATCCTGAAAAATAAAATGCATCACAGTTTCCACAAAAATATTGTGCAGCACGACTGTGTTCAACATTGATAATAATCAGAAATGTTTCTTGAGCAGCAGATCAGCATATTATACTGATTTCTGAAGATCATGTGACACTGAAGACTGGAGGAATGATGCTGAAAATACAGCTGCGCATCACAGAAATACATTACAGTTTAACAGATATTCACATAGAAAACAGCTATTTTACACTGTAATAATATTTCACTATTTTACTGTATTTTTGATCAAATATAAACAGCCTGGATGAACAGAAGAGACTTCTTTCAGAAACATTAAAAAAAATCTTACTGACCCCAAAAATGGAAGATGTGATGAATCTATATTGTTATTTAAAAAGTTTGAAAATGAAAGCATACTAAAAACGAACTACTTTATATGAGTTTAATTAATTTGTGTGAAATGTAAAGAATCCATCCAAATAAAAAAATTGGTTTTTTTTTCTCCATTGGTTGTCAACTCGAGTAACTTGTTTCTGTTTGTTGTTCTTTCTTGTAGATTGTAATTTTGCAGATGCAGTGTTCAGATTTAACGGCAACATCTCTTACAGTGGAGTAATACACGCCGTCACTCAAGACGTGAGTCTGTCGACTGAGCTTCATTTCTGTGTGTTTGACTCCATATGACCTCCACCCCTCTACTCTCTCCTTTTCTAGGGTCTTTTCTCCGAGAACAAAGAGAAACTGATCAGCAATGCCATCCTGGCGCTCTTATCTCAAGATGTGGAGCTGCCGGGGCCCAACTCTGAGCTGGAGGCCCAGTTCCAGGCCCTCAGGCGTCTGGTGGCGTCCAAAGCCGGATTCCAGGCCTTCACACAGCTGCCAAAGTACAGGCCTCCGTCCGAACACACAGCACAGATATTCAGCGTTTATATCACGCTCAAATGTGCCTGAGATTAAGTGCGAGGCTCTGTGATTAACTCAGTCCTCCAGTTCACACTCACTGTTGTTCTGCGCTGTCCTTCTCTTGATCTGTTTGCTTGCTGAACCGCACAGGTTTTGTCTGGGTTTAATAAAACCGCTCTGTTGTTTTAAGGTCTGGTCCCATGGGTGGACTCGAAGCCGCAATGTAAATATTAGTCCATATATCTCAGTGTGTCCCTTTCTTTCTCATTTCTGCCCATCTGTCTCTCCTTTGGCTTAGTCTGAAACCATTTTAAGATAATCTTCATTTGTTTTGCTATTGTACGTTTCCTCTTTTGTTTAAATGCTTTACGCCTGCTCTCTCTCTCTGTAATCTTTCTGTCATATTTCATTATTTCTGGGTCACTGAGATGTATGAATTGACTGGTTGTGCTCCTGTCCACTATTTATACATCTACGATTCATTCGGTATTTGTATTGAACCTGCAAATATTGAATGGATTATCAGAAATGGCATCTTTTTTTATTAAATTTTATATTTCTGGGTCGTCTGTTATATAAATTTTTATATGACAAATTTTTGTTCTGCGCTGTCCTTCTCTTGATCTGTTTGCTTGCTGAACCGCACAGGTTTTGTCTGGGTTTAATAAAACCGCTCTGTTGTTTTAAGGTCTGGTCCCATGGGTGGACTCGAAGCCGCATTGTAAATATTAGTCCATATATCTCAGTGTGCCCCTTCTTTCTCATTTCTGCCCATCTGTCTCTCCTTTGGGTTAGTCTGAAACCATTTTAAGATAATCTTCATTTGTTTTGCTATTGTACGTTTCCTCTTTTGTTTAAATGCTTTACGCCTGCTCTCTCTCTCTGTAATCTTTCTGTCATATTTCATTATTTCTGGGTCACTGAGATGTATGAATTGACTGGTTGTGCTCCTGTCCACTATTTATACATCTACGATTCATTCGGTATTTGTATTGAACCTGCAAATATTGAATGGATTATCAGAAATGGCATCTTTTTTTATTTAATTTTATATTTCTGGGTCGTCTGTTATATAAATTTTTATATGACAAATTTAAATTAACAATTATTTTATGGGCGTGTTGCAGGTTTAGAGAGAAGTTGGGAGTGAAAACTGTTAAAGCACTGAAGAGAAACCACAACGGCGTGACGCATGCAGCTGTAGACACGCTGTGTGCTCTCATGTGTGTAAGTGAAGCTCGCGAAACCTCCTCTGGATTCACATTAGCGTCTGCATCCTAACACCTGGCCTGTGTGTTTCTGCAGCCGATGCACGATGACTACGACCTGCGGCAGGAGCAGCTGAACAAAGCCTCTCTGCTCTCCTCGAAGAAGTTCCTGGAGAACCTGCTGGAGAAGTTCATCAGTAACGTGGTGCGTCCCAGGCCTGTAGAGCAGCGTGATGACGGTGGAGCGATGAAGGTCACTCAGTGTGCTTATCTTTCATCAGGAGCACGGCACAGGAGCGCTGGTGATCAGCTCGCTGCTGGACTTCCTGACCTTTGCCCTCTGCGCTCCTTACAGCGAGACCACCGAGGGCCAGCAGTTCAACATGCTGCTGGAGATGGTGGCCTCCGACGGACGGACGCTCTTCAAACTCTTCCAGGTCAGGGGTCAGATATTGCTCAATAGTCTCTTCTGCTTAAAAAAGGCCACATTTATTTGATCAGAAATACAGTTAAAAAAAATATTCCAATTTAAAACGGCACAAATTTGAATATGTGTTAAACTGTAATGTATTTCTGTGATGCGCAGCTGTATTTTCAGCATCATTCCTCCAGTCTTCAGTGTCACATGATCTTCAGAAATCAGTATAATATGCTGATCTGCTGCTCAAGAAACATTTCTGATTATTATCAATGTTGAACACAGTCGTGCTGCACAATATTTTTGTGGAAACTGTGATGCATTTTATTTTTCAGGATTCACAGATGAATAGAGAGCGAGAGCCCGATGAAATCCCTTTTATTTTTTTTCCCAGATTCTGTTTTTTTTTGGGTTTTTTTCCATTTCCATTTTTCTGGATTCTGCTTTTTTTCCGTTTTTCTTTTTCTGGACTCCTTTTTAATGGTTAAATTAAATTTCATTAATCAAAAAAATTTAATTTTTAGGGCCCTATGAAATGTTTTATTTTTTCTCACGTTCTGTTTTATTTTTACCAAATTCGGTTTAAGAATGTCTAATTACCTAAATGCATAAAAACAACTGATTTTATTAAAATTTATTTTTACAATAGCCCTATTAAATGTTTTGTTTGTTTTTTCCCCAGAAATTCTGTATTGTGTATTTACATTTTTCTGGTTATCAAATGAAGGCATAAAACAGTAATTTAATTGATCTTTTAATCAAATGAAAACAAACTTTTTTTAATGACAATATTATTAAAATTAAAACATGGGAGAAATATTGTGTAATTTTGAATAATGTATTATTATTAGTAGTAGTACGTACATTCTACTACTGCACAATAATATATTTCTGACACAGTTTATTCCAGTTAAACCGAACTTTTATTTTGACAGGTTTCTGTGAATACCTTTATGCTTCTGTGTGTATGATATGAGGATAGTTTTACTCAAATGAAAGGGTAAAATGCAGTGACTCTCAGAGCAGTTCTGGAGATGTTGTTCATGTATTTATGTCCTCATTCAGAGAGATGGCACACGCTAAAATCACGGCGAGCGTCACGCCTGCTCCAGTGTGTGTGTAGTAAACAAAACCACGCGTCATTCATTCACACAGAGACGCAGAACATGCCGGCTTAATATTTACAGATACTAGTGCATATTGCAATTTAATTTAAGTGTAATGACCTACTTTTGATTAATTC
Source organism: Sinocyclocheilus grahami (assembly GCF_001515645.1). NCBI lineage: Eukaryota > Metazoa > Chordata > Actinopteri > Cypriniformes > Cyprinidae > Sinocyclocheilus > Sinocyclocheilus grahami. Next base: position 758,094 of record NW_015506232.1, on the reverse strand, counting down.
ATCCAAACTTTGACAAATTCCGTGACATTCCGTGTTAGACGGTAAATTCCATTTTTATGACTGGATTCCGTCTGCGTTTTCCGCATCGCAGAAATCATGGCGCCCTATAAAGTTCAAAAGAACAGCATTTATTTTAAACCGAAATCACTTGTAGTTGTAACATTATAAATGTCTTTACTGTCACTTTTGATCAGTTTAATGCGTCCCTGATGAATTCTTCTTTTGAACAGTCGTGTATGTGGTCTTTCTCTCACAGCATCCGTCTATGGCCATCGTCAAAGGCGCGGGTCTGATCATGAAGGCCATCATTGAGGTGAGTCCTACCCTTGTTCCTCCAGCGTGTCTGTGTGTTTCTCTCTGTGTCTGATCCGAGCGTGTCGTCTGTCAGGAGGGAGATAAGGAGATCGCTAGTAAGATGCAGGAGCTGGCTCTGAGTGAAGGAGCTCTGCCCAGACACCTGCACACCTCCATGTTCACCATCAGCGCTGACCAGCGCATGCTCACCAACAGGTCAGTTCAGCTCAGACTGACCATCTCACACTGTAACGCAGGCCTGATCACGGTCTTCTCACACGCAGGCAGCTGAGTCGTCATCTGGTGGGTTTGTGGACCGCAGAAAACTCCACGGCCCTGAACCTGCTCAAGAGGATCCTGGTGAGCAGACTGGACATTCACAAGTGCTTTTCTTCTAGAAGCAACACTGAAATCCTCAATCATTGTCTGTCTTTCAGCCCACCGGTCTGCTGGCGTATCTGGACAGCTCTGACCCCGTGCCTGAGAAGGACATGGACAGAATGCACATACGTGACAACGTCAAGATCGCCACGGTACGAGCCACCAGCACTCTCACTCTCACATCTCCTCTTAAAGCAATGGGATGAATAAAGTAAACATTTAACTAACAGATCTCACCAGAATTCAAATTATTGATTACATTTAAGAATTGCAAACATTTTATGCATTACAGGATTTCTGAAATGTTGTTTAAATATGACAATTAAATTAAATATGCTCTCATTTACATACATTTCCAGAACAGAAATCTGTACATTGGATAAAGCCAGGCTCAGTAATTCTTGTTTTTATCACTCCATAAATCCAAAAAACAGACAACAGACAGAAAACAAATACATTTTATGCATGTTGTATAAATCAGTGTGAATGATATATAAACAAACCCCTCAATAAAACTCTAACGTTTGGTGTATGTAAGAAAAAAAACTCTTTAAAGATCTACAGACGCAAATAGATAAAGTGCAATAAAATAAACACTTGTGTATTTAAAAAATGCGTATAAAAATGTTTTCCTTCTAGTAGTGTGAACAAAATAACTAAACTATATGAACAGCTAAACAGCCCAAAATCTGTCTGTATTTAAGCATGAAAATACCATAATATGTTTATAGATATTTAGGAAACGTGGCAAGTTCACATACTTGTTTCTGTAGCTAGTTACTTTGAAATGCGTGTTCCGTGTCGGAACGTCTGTTTTTGTTTTGGTCTGTTTCGACTCCCTGGTCTGGAAAGCTCAGCATATTGCAGCCATGGAAGCCATCAAATGAACTGGGTTAGAGATCTCAGATTCTACGTGATCCGAAAGCCTCAGCGTCCAATCCATATAAAAGCCTCTATGACCAGAGGAATATTAAACAGATCAATCAAATCATCTGTTTCCAGTGTAAGCTGCGCTCGTTCCTGTTGCGTGCGCTCAATCTGGCAACCCGTGAGCGTCGAGTCTGAGAAGGAGAATCTACTCTCTCCAAGATTTAGAATTTGGACTGTAGTACCCATTTCAACCTTTAATCCATATCAATCCATTAATGATAGTTTTTTTTGCAGGACCAGTTTGGCAGGAATAAAGTCCCGGAGTGGCAGCGTATCGCGGGTAAAGCTGCTAAAGAGGTGGAGAAGTTCGCCAAAGAGAAGGCTGACATCGTGCTGCTGCACTGGAGAGATAAGATGGGCATCGCTCAGAAGGAGGTGAGTGCTGTTAGTACTGCTGCTCGAGGAGTTATTGAGTAGGGAATGGGATGCAATGATATTATCAATATCATGATATCGCCATAGCAAAACTGTCTCGAGATTATCGTGGTCACATGACGATATGCTATAGTATGATAGTTGTTCCGGGCAAAAAGTAGTTTTTCAAATATATTTAAACTTCTTATTCTAACATAAAAAGTTGTATTTTGGGCCATTATGCTTTGGCACAGTATCTGTCAGACGAACTAAAACTGAAAGCACAATATGCTCAATCTCTTCATCAAGTCTGTTTCAAAGCGAAGCGCACACTTGGTTCAGACGATCGGCTCGTGATCTGGTGTTTTCCGCGTCTCAGAACGACTCGTTCACACTGAATTAATGCAGTCCACTCCTTTATTACACGTGCTGCGAGTTTAGCGCACGATTGGGGACGCAACCGACACCAGTTACGCTTTATTTTCACCGCAGATGATGACAGCGTTTCTCTAGATTTGTAGTGAGACACATTTTTGTAAGCATGTTTTCACTGAAGCTGGAGTTTTCTGAGGAGTTATTGAGTAGGGAATGGGATGCAATGATATTATCAATATCATGATATCGCCATAGCAAAACTGTCTCGAGATTATCGTGGTCACATGACGATATGCTATAGTATGATAGTTGTTCCGGGCAAAAAGTAGTTTTTCAAATATATTTAAACTTCTTATTCTAACATAAAAAGTTGTGTTTTGGGCCATTATGCTTTGGCACAGTATCTGTCAGACGAACTAAAACTGAAAGCACAATATGCTCAATCTCTTCATCAAGTCTGTTTCAAAGCGAAGCGCACACTTGGTTCAGACGATCGGCTCGTGATCTGGTGTTTTCTGTGTCTCAGAGCGACTCGTTCACACTGAATTAATGCAGTCCACTCCTTTATTACACGTGCTGCGAGTTTAGCGCACGATTGGGGACGCAACCGACACCAGTTACGCTTTATTTTCACCGCAGATGATGACAGCGTTTCTCTAGATTTGTAGTGAGACACATTTTTGTAAGCATGTTTTCACTGAAGCTGGAGTTTTCCTTCTCAATAAAAGCTCTGCTGCCGTTTCCGTCTAAAGTGCAGTATAGGAATTTCTGACAGCTAGCGGTTTAAATGCAGTCCAGATTCAAAATATGTGTAGAAATTAGGAAAGAAGTATTGTAATTTCCCTACTGTAAAAATATACCTATGAAATATTCATTTTCATTTTTTTTACAGTGCAATTTTTTTACAATATATGACTATTACTGTCATTGTTGTTGTTATTATTGTTATTATTATCATATTCTAATTAGTTTGGCTTCCTAAAATACCAGTGTGAATGTAACTTAGACTGAGACACTACATCACAAATAAAAAGAGTTGAGTCCCATTTAAAGTTCAGCTACGAGTCAATTCACTGACTTTCTTCTGACTCCAGTTTTCTTAGTTAAGAACAAGGGTTGCAGCTCTTAATTTTGAACTCTTAAAGTGCATTAGATAGAAGAATTTAACTTTAAAATGTACAAAATTTTCATTTTTTCCCCCATTCTTCATTTGTCTTTTTTTTTTTAAATATCGCAATAAATATCGTATCGTGGACTTCATATCTGGATATTATTCTATTGTGAGATTGCTATCGTTGCATCCCTATTATTGAGTTAGTGCTGCTGGATCTGCTGGTTTCTCATGTTGCTGGTCTGGTTTGGATGCTGTTCAGACAGCTCATCTTTATGCTTTGTGTTTTTATGTGTGATGAACTTTCAATACAGGCTCTGTTGGGTTTCTCTAATCTTCTGTCTCTGCTCTTTACTAATAATAAACATGATCTAATGATCCTCATAGCCAGCTAAACATTTGCAGACCATCCCTGTGCCTGTTTCTGTATCTGAGAGCACTGCCCCTCATTTCACAGCTAAAAAAGGTTCAAGTAAATACAAACGGATGAAATTCTAGCTATTGCCGATACGCTGATCATGTATTTTCATGTCGTATGAGTGTCTTTATTATTCATTTTGAGATTTGCTAGAAATTAAATTGAGCTGTGTTATTGAATTATTAGTGTTTTCTAAAGACTAATTTTAAGTGAGCATTAGATGATACCAAATGTAAAAACAGTGGAAACGTGCATGAACAATTAAATATTGACTGTTATTGATAAATGAGAAAATCTCCACCAAAACAATAATAAACACCTAAACTTGATCAGAGTGTTGAACAAAACTTACATGCACCATCTTGCATCTATTGATGTCATCTAATCCCCATCTTAAACCCAAGCTGAAGTATGATTTGTTGATGTGAAGCATGAGCTGCAGATGAAGGCACAGCTTTGGTGTCATGAGCATGAGCTACACAATCATCATCATCATCGTTTCTTCGCTCTTGAGCCTCCAATCACACAAATTCACATTCCTGCCACCAAAAGCCAGCTTCATTGAGATTCTCACAGTGTTCGTTAAAGTGTGATTGGTTGACCTCAGGACCAATAACCTCTCTTATCTCTGCCCCCCCCATCGGCTCTTATTGTGGTTTCTGCTGTCAATCAATGCAGCAGGACAGGAATAACCTGGTGAGTAGTTTTATCCAATCAGAGCCTCTCTCTCTGTTAGCCCCTCCCTTTCTCATGTCAGTCACTCTGTCTCATGTAACACACGTGTGTGTTTTCGTTCTGCTGTCTCGTAGCTGTTGCACACTGCCTGCATTAGATCAGTTGGCATCATGTCTCTCTTCAGTTTTTTCATATCACGTGTTGATCATTTCACAGCTCTGGTGTCGTCAGCATCCTTACATCCCATAATAGATGTAGTTGTCTCATAAACCAGCGTTATATTCAGAAAATGCAGAACATGCTGTAGAGGTCGACCGAGAGCCGCTTGATTCGTTCTGTGTCACTGATTGCAGAACGCAAACCAGAGGCCGGTCATCCTGAGGAAGAGACGGCAGCGGATCAAGATCGAGTCCAACTGGGAGCTTTTCTACTACAAGTAAACGAGCTGCTTTAATGAATGTGAGTTCTGTGCGTGGGGTTATCAGAGTGTGTGACGCTCGTGCTTGTGTGCAGGTTCCAGCTGGATCACGCTCGCTCTAACCTGATCTGGAACCTGAAGACGCGCGAGGAGCTGCGGGACGCTCTGGAGGCAGAGATGCGCTCCTTCGGTGTGGACCGCGAGCTCGGCAGCGCTAGCGTCGTCTCCTGGAACCACCAGGAGTTCGAGGTCTGCGCTTCACATCAGTGACTCCGCAGCGGTCTGAACACAATACTGGGAGATCTAACTCCACACGATACGCTGAGAAACACAGATATTTAACACCAGTTTTGATACCACAGAGAAAAACTGCCACGGCATCGATCGCATTGGTTCTAACGGCAGCGTGGAGCGCGATCATCCCTTCCTCTTTATTACTAGCTTTAACACGAAATAAACATGAATGAACATCTCACCCCTCACATAATCACTCAGTTAGCGTTTCAGCCGCGGAAAGATGTCATTAAAACAACTTGTAAACAAAATGTCACGTAGCAATTAATTCACCTCAGGCAAGTCATCAGTGGCCACAGCTCGAGAAATGTTTTCTAGTCTAGTGAAGAGCATTTTGTGAAATATTAGACTATACTTCATTATATTTTACTTTACCTGTTAGTGATGTCTTAATTTAATGTTTGTTTAAATCTTTCATGAGACAAGTTATGACAGCCACTCTATAAATTATTATATTTCAACTACAAATAGAGATTGTGTAATTTAGAAGTTAATTTAAAAACATATATATTTTTTTTAATTTTAGTGTTTATTAGTATAGTTAAAAATAAATAGTAACTGAATTTAAGCTTGGGCTCTGTTGTAATTGTAGCCTATAGTAATGTAAAAGGGCTCCCTATAGTTCAGAGCAGAAGCTGAGGTAGATTTTTATCCCTAAGAAAATTAATTATAATTGAATTTATTTAAAGAAAGAGCAATTTGTTCAGTAAACCATTGTTTAAGTAAAAAGAAGCAATAATGTTTAGTTTTTCCTACTGCTGTAACGAAACCATACCAAACTGTGACGTCAAAACCGAGGTATGCACGTTTGTGTACCGCTACACCTCTAATAATAATACAAATATTATCTCTAAGACAGAAACATAGAAAATTCCTTACACAAAGCCTTATTTTTAAACTTCTGTATTGTTGACAGCAGTAGCATATAGCCTGAGAATCACAGCGAGATCTGCTCATTCAAAAGCATATGAAGTCTGTTGGGTTGTGTTCAGGTGAAGTACGAGTGCCTCTCTGACGAGATCAAGATCGGGGATTATTACCTGCGTCTGCTGCTGGAGGAGGATGAGAGCGAGGAGTCTGGAGCCATCAAGAGATCGTAGGTTTCTGAACACAGACGCTGAACCGTGTGCATCTCGTTAGCAGTATCCTGATCAGCCCTCTGTGTTGTTCTCTAGGTACGAGTTCTTTAACGAGCTCTACCATCGCTTCCTGCTGACTCCTAAAGTGGCCATGAAGTGTTTGTGTCTGCAGGCGCTCACCATCGTCTACGGGAAGTGCTGCGAGGAGATCGGACCGTTTGCTGACACCAAGTACATCGTGGGCATGCTGGACCGGGTCAGTGTCCAGGGCTGAAAACACATGGCTTGAAGTTAAAGCTGCTGCGGTTCCTCATGTTATGGCACATCAGTCTTTCTCTGAATCATACGTCACTAGAACCAGTGTGTTGTAATCTCATGCTTTTGCTGCTATATGTCTCCAGTGTACAGAAAAGCTGGAGAGAGACAGACTCATCCTCTTCCTCAACAAACTCATCCTCAACAAGGTGAGTGACGCGTCAGGCCCTCCACGTACACCGTGAGACGCGCGAGTCTTGGAAACACTTTTATGATTTTGCTATTCCTGTTCAAACAGAAAAATGTGAAGGATATGATGGACTCTAACGGAGTGCGTATACTAGTGGATCTGCTCACCCTCGCTCACCTTCACACCAACAGAGCCACTGTCCCGCTGCAGGTGTGTGCTCAAAATATACATTTGTTTTAAATACATTAACACTTCATTCATCGAGGATGCATTAAACTGATCAGAAGTGACAGAAAAAACATATTTATAATGTTACAGTAGATTTCTATTTCAAGTAAATGCTGTTCTTTTGAACTTTCTATTCATCTGTGAATCCTGAAAAATTTAATTTATCTCAGTTTCCACAAAAATATTGTGCAGCACGACTGTGTTCAACATTGATAATAATCAGAAATGTTTCTCGAGCAGCAGATCAGCATATTATACTGATTTCTGAAGATCATGTGACACTGAAGACTGGAGGAATGATGCTGAAAATACAGCTGCGCATCACAGAAATACATTACAGTTTAACAGAGATTCACATAGAACACAGCTGTTTTACACTGTAATAATATTTCACTGTTTTTACTGTATTTTTGATCAAATAAATGCAGCCTTGCTGAGCAGAAGAGAACCTTTTTTTAACAGTGGTATGTTTATGATGTGTGTAATGTCACTTGTCCAGGTGTTAAAGTCTCTGTTCATGGTTTTGAAAACACATTGTTTTCAGAGTAATGTGTTGGAGGCTTCTCCGGACATGAAGCGTGAGAGCGAGAAGGAGTGGTACTTCGGGAACGCAGATAAAGAGAGGCGAGGGCCTTTCGGCTTTGAGGAGGTGAGTGTGTTCACACCGCAGCTGGAGCATGCGCAGGTGACGCAGGCTTGAAGCTCTTCTTCTGTGTGCTCAGATGCAGGAGTTCTGGAGCGCCGGGACGCTGACGGCTAAGACACGCTGCTGGGCTCAGGGCATGGACGGCTGGCGGCCGCTGCAGGCTATCCCACAGCTGAAGTGGAGTCTGCTGGCCGCAGGACAGGCCGTGATGAACGAGACGGATCTGGCCACGCTCATCCTCAACATGCTCATCACCATGTGCTCCTACTTCCCCAGCCGGTACAGCCTCGCTCTCACAGCTGCATCCACAGGACACGCACAGTGCGCCTTTTACAGTCAAACCGCGACACCTGATATTGTTTTACTAGTAGCAGGACACTATAGTTCATCTATGTAAGCGAGGATAGCAAAATAAATAAACTGTGACATACCCAAAAATTTGGGACTGAAAATTATTCAGACACTTTGACCTGAGCATGTTTTGCCTCAGTGTGTTTTATTTCATTTCTAATGCGACCTTTTTACACCACAGACTGAACTAAATTAAGCAAGGCTATGTAATTGGTTGAGCTAAATTGGTATTATCTAATTGTGTTCTTAAATTTAACAGCGGAATTCATTACATACCTTTCTATCAAAGTTATCTGACATTATCAAGATGAATTTGTTCTTATATTTTATTACCATTTTCTAAACTATTGCGAATAAACTGTGATAATGTGAGACATGTTGAAGGCGTCTGAATACATTTTGGTTTGAATATATCTCATAAACCGGACTTTTTTTTCTCTTGCAATTCTGACAAAAAAGTCAGAATTGTGAGATATAAACTGAACTCGCAATTCTGGCAGTTGCAACTTTTTATGTCTCAATTCCGAACAGTTTTATATTGTGCAATTCTGAGATAATAATAAGAAGCATGAGGAAAAAAGTCAGATGCGCAAGATGTAAAAAATACCCTTTTAAAAAAATTTATCCAGTGGTAGAAACAGGATTCCATATGAATGCCATTGCATTAAATAACAAAATATTACAAGTGGCAAAAAATAAATGCAAAAGTGTGTGAAAACTTCTACTTCAGAAGAAAAAGGTCTAGAATCATCTGATCATTTCCTAAGCAAAGACATTTAGACATCTTCATGTGTTGAAATATGTTTAAACATGCTTTTTTTTTCTGTCTTCTAAATAATAATGCTCACTGTGTCTGTGTGTTTAGGGACCAAGATAATGCCATTATCAGGCCTTTACCAAAGGTGAAGAGACTCATCAGCGACAGCACCTGCCTGCCGCACATCGTCCAGGTGCACATCACTAGCTGTGTGTTAAACAGTGTTTATAAAGGCTGGGTTCATCAGCTTGACTCCAGTGTTCCTTCTCCTGTCCTTCAGCTGCTCTTGACCTTTGACCCCATCCTGGTGGAGAAAGTAGCTAACCTGCTGTACCTGGTGATGCAGGACAACCCTATCCTGCAGCGGCTCTACCTCACCGGAGTCTTCTTCTTCATCATGATGTACACCGGCTCCAACGTGCTGCCCGTGGCACGGTACTCTCCCTGCGTCTCAGGCCATGAGAACTCCGCTCTGTGTCCTCTGGCAGCACAGTCCCAATCCTGATGATGTGCTGCAGAGAAATTACATTTATGTTTCTGATAGCTTGCCATATGCTTAAATATTTTCTTCTCTGTAGGTTCTTGAAATACACTCACCTGAAGCAGGCCTTTAAATCAGAGGAGGTAAAGCTGCAGATATGTGCATCTGTAGATGAATAGCAGAGTCAATCTGAGCAGGTTTGATCTGTGTTGTCTGTGGTGACCCGCAGGCTAAAGGTCAGGACATCGTTCAGAGGAGCGTGTTGGGCTCGATGCTGCCGGAGGCCATGGTGTGTTACCTGGAGAACTACGAGGCCGAGCGCTTCTCCGAGATATTCTTGGGAGAGTTTGACACGCCTGAAGCCATCTGGAGCAGTGAGATGAGGTCAGCTTCTCGTTCCTCGCTCCAGAACTCCTGTGCTGTGGGTCCAGGATTTATGGGTTTCGTACCACTTGAATTTGTCTTGATGAACGCTGAACACTAAAAATTTAAACTGTATTTTTAAAAAAAACAAACAAACAAAAAAAAGGTTTAAATGACACATTTTTGGTTACTATTATAATTTTTTGTTAATATTTTATATTAGATTTTATTTTCATGTTTTTGGCTTTCGTGTTAATTTTAGGTAAAGTTTTTTACTAGTTATATACACAGTTTCTATTAATTTATTTCAATTTTAGTACATTAAGTTAAAGTAATTGAAATTGAGAAGTGCGATGAGGCGAGCATCTAGACTTCTGTGGATCTAGAGGCGTTTTTGTATTTCTGTGTATTTTTATCTGTTTTGTTCCACTTGAATTTGTCTTTATGAATGCTAAATACTAAAACTAAAACCTAAAGTAATATTTCAGTTATAAAAAAAAAATCTAAAAATGAACTAAAATATATTTTTAAAAGATAACAGCTTTTTTCCTTTGTTTCTCTGAAAATTAAAGAGATTTTAGATGGGTAAACCTTGAGATACTATTATAGGTTTTGTTAATATTTTGAATTAGATTTTATTTTATACTTCCTGCTTTCAGTTTAGCTAAAACATTTTTATTAATTTTTGTTGTTTTTAAATGTCTATATAATTTTTATTTCTTTCTTTTTTTTATTTATATTTTTATTTTTTAGTTATTTTAGTACATCAAATTAAACTAAATGAAAATGACAAAAATTGCCTTGTTGACTAGGTGAGTATTTTTTATGTTAACATTAATTGTATTCCAACAACAAACATGTTCTTTATGGTTATATTTAACATGCTAACCCAAAGGTAAACGTGGTGAATTAGCACAGAAGACGTGCTCCTTCATGCTGGTTGATTGTGGAGTGTGTTGACAGGCGTCTGATGATCGAGAAGATCGCCGCTCATCTGGCAGACTTCAGTCCTCGTCTGCAGAGTAACACTCGCGCTCTCTATCAGTACTGTCCCATTCCTGTGGTCAGCTTCCCTCAGCTGGACAACGAGCTCTTCTGCAACATCTATTACCTGCGGCACCTGTGTGACTCCAGCCGCTTCCCCGACTGGCCCATACGAGACCCGGTACACACATCTACAGACACATTCAGAGCCTGCTTTCCTGCGTGATGCGAAGGCCTTCTGTGATGGTCTGTGCTCTGCAGGTGAAGCTGCTGAAGGACACTCTGGACGCCTGGAAGAGAGAGGTGGAGAAGAAGCCGCCCTCCATGTCTGTGGATGACGCCTATGAAGTGCTGAACCTCCCTAAAGGACAGGGACAGTGAGTCCGACACGCTCTTGCTGTTAAAGACAAAAGAGCTCACTTTTTTAGTACTTTATTTTTACACTTGTTGTATTTGTATTTATTATTTGTGACCCTGGAGCACAAAACCAGTCATAAGGGTCAATTTTTCGAAATTGAGATTTATACATCATCTGAAAGCTGAATAAATAATCTTTCCATTGATGTATGTTTTGTTAGGATAGGACAATATTTGGCTGAGATACAACTATTTGAAAATCTGGAATCTGAGGGTGCAAAAAAATCTAAATATTGAGAAAATCATCTTTAAAGTTGTTCAAATGAAGTTCTTAGCAATGCATATTACTAATCAAACATTAAGTTTTGATATATTTACGGTAGGAGATTTACTAAATATCTTCATGGAACATGATCTTTACTTAATATCCTAATGATTTTTGGCATAAAAGAGAAATGTATAATTGTGACCCATACAATGTATTGTTGGCTATTGCTACAAATATCCCCCAGCGACTTAACACTGCTTTTGTGCTCCAGGCTCACAAATATAAAGCACATTTCAATACAACCAATAATAAGACTGGGCATAGACATAAATCAAGGATAGCATAAAAACATAAGACAAATACACATCTGAGAATTAATCGGCCGAGGAATTAAAATCCACAGTTAATAAATTAGCTTTGAACAGAAATTTAAAACTAGAGATGGTCTGAGCGGATCTGATCCTAAAGGGCAATGAGTTCCAAGGTTTGGGGGCAGCGACTGAGAAAGCACGATCCCCACGAAGTTTTAATCTAGATCTGGGAACCACAAAACGAAGCAGGACAGATGATCTCAGGGGCCTAACAGAGGAACGCCGGTTCACTAATGTCCACCCATTCAGAGATTTAAAAACAAACAATAAAAGTTTATATTCAATTCGGAGATGGACGGGCAACCATTTCAGAGAAGACAGGATAGGAGTAATATCTCACAGCCGCATGTTGAGCTGCCTGTAGATGTGCCAGAGCTTTCTGGCCAACTCCCATATAGAGAGGACTACAATAGTCTAAGCATGAGAAAATAAAGTCGTGAATAACTATCTCTATGTCTCTAAAAGAAAGAAAGTGCTTCATCTTTGCTAAAAGTCTCAAATTAAAAAGCAAGATTTATTTGCTTGTCAAATTTAAACTCTTGAGTCAAAAATACACCTAGATTTTTCAGCACTGCTTTATTATGCTTAGCCAAGGAGCCAAGAATAGAATTTGTACTAGTTTGATTGCTGACTGGACCAAAAAACACAATCTCAGTTTTATTTTCATTGAATTTTAAAAAGTTTAACGCATCCCGTCCTTGATGTCAGTTAAGCAGTTCAAAAGCGAGCTCATACCAGAGCAGTTGTCTTTTCGTAGTGGCAGATAAATCTGCGTATCATCGGTATATCAATTAAACGAAACCCCATGTTTCCTAAATATAGTTCCTAAAGGGAGAAGACACAGTGAGAACACAAGGGGGGCGAGAATAGAGCCTTGAGGGACTCCACACTTTAGTAGAGCTGATACTGACATACATTACCCCACTTTTACCCCAAAGCTTCTATCTGCTAGATACGACTTAAACCATTTAAGAGGAATCCCACGAATTCCAACATGGTTTTCCAGCCGAGAAACCAAAATATTATGATCAACAGTGTCGAAGGCCGCACTCAGGTCCAATAACATTAGGATCGACGAGGCTCCAGAATCAGCATTTAATAGTATGCCATTTATACTGGTTAGTGTAAATGCCTGCACCAAAACCAGTCATAGTTTAGTGTCACATGACCATTTCATCCCATTCTGACTCTTAAGAATAACTGACTCTTTTTTTTCCTTCTGTATCTATAAGACTTTTATTTGTATATCACTCATTTTTTTGATTGCTTAACCTCTGTTCTCACAGCTTCTCATGTAGCATCTGAGAATAGTGCTTATTAACTCTTATCTTTGTCCTTTGATGATTTGTGTGTGTGCTTTTAAAGGCATGATGAGAGTAAGATAAGGAAAGCGTATTTCAGATTGGCCCAGAAATACCATCCAGACAAGAATCCGGAGGGCAGGGTACGTACAGCAACACTGCGTCTCATTATGAGTGAATGAATAATAAACTCTAACCAGTCTCGATGTGTGTGTGTGTGTGTGTGTGTTCAGGACATGTTTGAGAAGGTCAACAAGGCCTACGAGTTCCTGTGCACCAAATCGGCCCGTATTGTGGACGGTCCTGACCCAGAGAACATCATCCTGATCCTCAAAGCCCAGAGCATCCTGTTCAACAGACACAAGCAGGGTTCGACACGCTCCTCTCAGACAGCTTCTGATCTTCAGACGCTCAGAGACTGATCTCCTTCTCTCTCTCCTCAGAACTAGAGCCGTATAAATACGCCGGCTACCCTATGCTAATTAAGACCATCACCATGGAGACGGGTGACGGGCAGCTGTTCTCCAAGACCACGGCTCTGTTACCGGCCGCCGCTGAGCTGGCCTTCCACACCGTCAACTGTTCAGCGCTGAACGCGGAGGAGCTGCGGCGGGAGAACGGCATCGAGGTCTGCATGTGTTGACATTACCAGCAGCAGTCACACTGTGGCTCTTCACTGTCTGCTGAATGTTGATGAGGCTTGTGTGTTGTGTGTCAGGTGCTGATGGAGGCTCTGTCTCGCTGCGTGTCTGTGCTCACCGCCTCCAGCAGACCGGAGGACATGGCAGTGCAGGTACATCAGCACAAACACACATGTGAGAGAGAGCAGCGCTTCGAGGAAGCTCAGTGAGCTCATGCTATCGGTGCATTGTGGGTGTTTCCAGGTGTGCGGGCACGTCTGCAGGTGCTATAGCGTCGCTGCTCAGTTCGAGGAGTGCAGAGAGAAGATAGTCGAGCTTCCCAACATTATTAGAGATGTTTGTCACATTCTCTATTACACCAAGGTAAGAACTCGCGCGCACACACACACATCACTCGCACACACATCACTCGCGCACACACACACACACACATCACTCGCGCGCACACACACACACACATCGCGCACATCACTCGCACACACACACAGAGAGAGAGATCGCAGATTGTGCTGCGCACACACACATAAACTTGTTGTAAACTCTTCACTGCCACTTTTATTAATAAAATAGCCTAGATACTAGATTGCTACATTATATTCCTCAGCAACAAGGTGTAAAATCGCTGTTTTTGAAGAAATTAATTGTTTGTAGAGAGATGCGCAGATGCAGCTACACACAACTCTCATCTCTCTCTCTCTCTCTCTCTTGATCGATCGATAATTAATTGAAATAAATGCTATAATTCATTCAAATAAATGTGGTTTTACCGCACTATTTCATCTCTGTGTCTGATTTGAAGCGGGCAGAATGCTAGAGCTAACGAGCCATAACTGACAAAAATAACGGTTATTTTTACCTTTCCGGTCAAATATTGCGCTGTAAAGAGCAATACTAGTTTTAACTTGTCTATAACTTGGCAAATGACCGGAATAAGCGGATAATCAACGGCTTGCCGTGCGTTAAAGGAGTTTGTCTGCACTTCGCGGCGGGTGATTCTTTGCCTCCATGTCGTGCATTTAAAATCCTTATTATACATTTTATAAATTATATAAATACAACGTATTAATTTATTAAAAATAGAATTATTTGTATTTAAAATTATTTTATTTTTAGGTAATGCTTTATAAGATTTTACAGTGTTCTTCTTATACGTCACATGCACTTACTGTAGTAATAGAAGTAAATTATGGATAAATATAACAACTTAAACCAAACCCTAACTCTTACTCTATAGTAAGTACATTGTTAATAAATATTACTCAGTGCTTATTTGCATATTCACACTATAACAAGAACACTTTTAATAAAGTGTAACCTTATTCTAATTGATTTCTTATTAGTTTTCCCCTCTCTGTCTGATCTGTTACCACTGTTTGAATGAGTAATTTTCCCAGTTTAATTGCAGTAATGGTCTGGAGAGTCTAGTGAGAGAGTGTGCTGTATTGTCTGTGTTCTGATGTCTGCGGAGCGTTCTGTGACTCTGTGCTTTCTCTCAGGGTCTGCCGCGCTTGGCGTCTCTGGCGGTGGAGTGCGTCAGCTCCTTCGCGGTGGACTTCTTCCTGCAGACGCACCTGTACAGGGCTGGAGTGCTGTGGCACCTGCTCTTCACGCTCTTCAGCTACGACTACACACTGGAGGAGAGCGGCGTCCAGGCCAGCCACGACACCAACCAGCAGCAGGTGTGCAACAGCCTGGCCAAGCTGAGCGTGGGGGCCCTCGGGCGTCTGGCGGGGTACAGCGGGGCCTGGGGCCCGGAGGACCAGCCCAGCGGAGGAGAGCTCCCTCCAGAGAACCCCTCCATCAGGAAGAGCCTCGGGGCCATGCTGACGCCCTACATCTCACGCAGACTGAACCGCAGCTCGCCCGCCGAGGTACAGAGGAGCAGCCGCTGCGCTAGCGGCCGCACCATTAATCCAGATTACATCACAGTCGCGATCAGACAGAAGCTGTGATAGTCGTGCGCATCTTTCAGTGAAGCAGGGTTCTGTGAGCAGCAGTAAATCTCCATCTGAAGGCCAGAGAAACTCCAAAAACACCCCACAGAAGAAAGATAATGCACGTCGTTCCAGGAAACAGAAGATTTAACTGCTTTCATTGATTCAGCGTGACTAATAAACACAGGACTGCGACAATATATGGTTTATCTTTCTTCTGCGGGGTGTATTTAGAGTTTCTCTGGCCTCCACTGCTGTAGTAGTGTTGAGATGTTTTAGTCAGGTATCATGTCAAAGTCAAGTTTTGGTATTGTGCCAGCACTAGTGCTGCTGTGATGTGAGGGGCTGAAGGATAGATGGACAGTGGCTGTGTGTTGAGCTGTGGTTCATCTGTTGGTTCTGCAGGTCCTGAAGCTGCTGAACAGTAACTCGGAGACGCCGTACTTGATCTGGAACAACGGCACGCGAGCGGAGCTGATGGAGTTCCTGGAGGAGCAGCAGGAGAGCAACATCAAGAGAGTGAGACGCTCCTCACGATCCTCTGCTGCTCCTCACACTCCTCTGATTCAGATCACACTCACTCTCTGTGTGTTTGCAGGGCGAGTGCGACAAGAGCTTCGGCTCAGAGTTCCTGTTCAGTGAACACGGGAAGGAGCTGATCGTGGGAGAGATCTTCGTTAGGGTTTATAACGAGCAGCCTGTGTTTCCTCTGGAGGTGAGAGACGCCTACACTACTGTACTGAAGACCTAGAAGAAGTCTCTTCTGCTCACCAAAGCTGTGTTTATTTGATCACAAATACTGTAAAAATAGTGAAATATTATTATTTAAAACAGCTGTTTTCTGTGTGAATCTCTGTTAAACTGTAATGTATTTCTGTGATGCGCAGCTGTATTTTCAGCATCATTCCTCCAGTCTTCAGTGTCACATGATCTTCAGAAATCAGTATAATATGCTGATCTGCTGCTCAACAAACATTTCTGATTATTATCAATGTTGAAAACAGTCGTGCTGCACAATATTTTTGTGTAAACTGTGATGCATTTCATTTTTCAGGATTCACAGATGAATAAAAAGTTCAAAAGAACAGCATTTATTTGAAATAGAAATCTTTTGTAACATTATAAATGTCTTTACTGTCACTTGTGATTGATTTAATGCGTCCTTGATCAATAAAAGTGTTGAAGTGTAGTGTTAAACTCTGGTCTGTGTGTGTTTGTCAGTATCCGAAGGCGTTTGCGTCGAGTCTGCTGGACTATGTGGGCTCTCAGGCTCAGTATCTGCACACGCTGCTGGCGATGACGCAGACTAATAAAGTGGAGTCGCAGCAGCACGCTCAGAGACTGCGCTGGGCCGAGATGGCGCTGGAAGCTCTCCGCAACGTCATCAAGAACAATCCAGGTGCCTGAAACACAGCAGACTGATGCATGTGTGTGTAGAGGCTGGTTACTGATGTGTGTGTGTGTGTGTGTTTCGCAGGCTCTGAGACTCTGAGACGGGGTCACTTCAAGCTGCTCTTCTCTCTGCTGAGGGTCCACGGCGCCGGAAGAGTCCAGCAGCTGGCTTTAGGGCTTTAGAGGAAACCTGTGCTGCTTCATACTTCACAGACACCATCATCTCTGTTAACACTGTGGTTTGCTGTAGGTGGTGAACACAGTCACATCAAACCATGACTGTGTGGTCAACATCGCTGAGTCTCTGGTTCTGCCCAATC